>NW_009189086.1:0-14105 GCF_000690835.1 Fulmarus glacialis | reverse complement strand
CTGAACCTCGGGTAGATGTTTACACACTTTCATTAATTTCTAAATAAACTACAACATCCTTCTCTTTTTTCATAATATTTGGCTTTTACACAGTTGAAGATAACGAAGTCTGTGCTCACGTGATGTAATGTGGCATAACTCCACTGTGGTCATCGCAAGAGAGGTGATCGGAATCAAATAAGAACCTGGCCCTTTATTTGAGCAAACTTCACCATTTAATTCTTTTTTAATATAAAGTTCCTCTCCATTAAAAGAAATTAATGACATTACTATATAGAAGTAGAAGACTGATGGAACATGCTTTTAGACAATTTTACTAGTCTTTGCCAAAAACGTTTAAGAACAGAAATAATTTTCAACCTCATTTTCTTAAGGGAGGGAGGACATAGGAGAAGAGAAAGAAAGAGGCAGGGCACACCAGGATCAGATCCTGGGCACACACACACATACACTTGTTTGTGAAGACAGACAAGAGGTCTTGTTTTCACTCCAGTAAGCAGTGAAACAAATTTTGGAAGTGCAATAATTGATTTGAAGATTGATCATTATCTGAGCTCCTCTAAATTTGCTCAATCAGAATCACTCACCTTTGTCACATGATGCTTTTCATTTTGTACGGGAATCTTAAACATTTGGCACCAATATGTTGTATCCTTGTCTGGTACAGGCACCTGTCTTAATAAAAAGGGCAAGAACACAATATTATAAAAGTCACATTACCCTGTTGCATAAGCCCAAAGCTTTGGCTGCCACCTTATCCCCATCTCCATATAAATCCAAAACCCGGAGTAACTTACGTCTTTGTTTGTCAAGTCAAAGTATGGCAAAGAGGCAGATAAGACTTCTTCTTCTTTCTCAGGATTCAGTAAACGTAGACTCTTTGTACCACGATTAGACCCATGGTAATTTTGACCTGCTTCTCCCATGTCTTTGTGGTGGTAGGCCCATATTACCCGCACCGTGCTCTCCTGGGAAAAACAAACAAACAAACAAACAAAAAAACAAACCAAAAAGTCCATAAGAATAGGAACAATATCTTCCTTACATAGTTCATGTAATTCCTACAATAGGTATGATGTATGTATTGCTGTATTTGAACAATGACAATGTATACCAGAGGAGCAGTCACCTACTGACACAATTTTGTCTTTAAAATTAATAATGTTTTATACCCAGAGCGTTCATTGGGGATACGCAGAAGTTGAATCTCTCTCTGATAGATTCCTTCACTAATGTCACAAATTTAAATCACATCTAAAAATAGCAGAACAGACTCATAAAGAGGTAACCAACTAAACGCATGAAAATAGTTTTTCTAGAGAGGTCACTTATTTGGCCAGAAATCAGAAGGTTTCTCCCCACAACATTTTCCAGGCTCAGCTCTGTAAAGATGTGAATACCTTCTGTGAACTGCTGTCCTCGCATGCTAGGGAAGATAGACATTCAGTTACAGAACAGTTTTACGTCTTAAAAATCAATCTACAGCCACAGCACAGATCAATTCTCTGTAAACCATTTTCGGATTGCAATAATCACCCTTGAGACAAAGTACTCTAATAAATCCTGAAGTGTCCCAGAATGTTAAATTAGACTGAAATTCGGAGCAGGTGCGAAAACCATAGGTCTATTGACTGCCTGGAAATCTGGCAGTTTGTACAGCTGTGGTTCGCTTCCTGCATCTTTCAGCTCCTCATGTTGTTATTATTGCATATATTGTGAAAACATAGATAATGAAAATAGGGTTGAACTACTATAGCAATGCTTGCAAAATGAGTATTAAACAAGCCAAAGCATAGAAAATCTTGCAAATCTCTCTAACCTATCTGTCATTTCCAATACAGAAGTCATCAACTTCATGTAATTTAAAATTATGCTTAGGAAACAGTACAGCAGTGTCCCTAGGCCACAGAAGAATTTACCATGTAAAGTATTTTACCATGGAAAGAGTTTTAGCATAAGACCTAAAAAGTGTTTCTCAAGTTGACATCTTTTGAATGATTGTAACTGTGGTATATGGGACTTGATGGCCCAGCGGTACCTGTTTCAATCCTGTGTTCATCTGGTGTGTTAGAAATTAGAAAACATAATGCATTAAAGTAGAAGGACAAAGCAAGCTGAAATTAAAATATATGAGCTTAATAAAACTAGCACAAGTATTTCACATGGTTAATAAAGTTGACCAAACAGATGTTCTGGAAAGCGAATTTCTCTAATTCTGTCCTTTTACTAAAAAGAGATTTTAATAATCAGCTTCATAACCACGTATACATTTGGCCTGTATTAATTACTTCATCTCTCTACATATAGGCAGAGCCTCTTACCGTTATGCTTTTGTCATTTGTATCACAAGTGTGCAGTTCCCTGCTAAAAGCCAATATTGTATGTGTGCTGTTTTCCATGGCATATTCCAGATGGTAATCCTGCTGAGGGTCCTTTTTAAGTACTCTGTTTTCATCCGTAAAATAATCCTGTCAAAAATAAAAGGTGGGCCATTATTAAGATCTAATATTAAATTAAAAATAAAACTTTATGTCCAATACTGAAGCCTCTTAAAACACATCTTTACGTAAAATGTTGAAGTATCATAGCTTTGTATCAAATGATAAATTTGAGGTGGCACCCAACATTTTTTTGATTAAAAATCTTCAGGAAGGCAAGTCTCCTTGATAAGCAGCTTAAAGAATGTCTTGAGCAACTTTAACAATGTGCTGCCTGTACGTAACTGCAGAAACAAAGGCTGTACCCAACAATCAAGAAGCCTAATTTATCATGATTGGGGTGTCGTGAACTTTCGGGGGAAATTACAGAGAGAATGAATTTCACTTAATATTCACATCAACACAACTTTTTCTTTCTTTTTTCTCCCCCACAAAAAGCAAACCTCTTGCATGAACATCGACTAGAACCAGAAGCCCTACAGCTTAACTAGCACGGAAAGTGCCCCGTTCAGACAAAAGGTGCTGGGTTGGGGTTGGGTTGGGGTTTTGGGGGCAGCTGTGTGTAAGAAAGACGCTCCCCGACTGGGGTTTTGGCACCGTACAATGGAGGAGCGGCTGCAGCGATGCCGGGTCGTTAACCTCCTCACCCCGAATTCCTGTGGCCCCGCGCAGCTGGGACCCAGCCCTCCCTCCCCTCCCACCCCAGCCACCTGGAAAGGGCTCGCCACCACCTCAGATGCACCTCCTCCGGCCGCCCTCCTTTGAGGTTTAGGCTGTTTCTGCCCGGTTTGGGGTGGGGAGAGGGGGCTTTTAACTAATAGATATATTTCTCATGCTGAATAGGCTACAGGCAGACACCATTAATCGTGCGGCATCCTTGCAGAATAATGCAGCGCCGGCTGTTCCTGGAAGGCATTTACTTCTGTAGCTATTTGGACCTCCGTTCACTTTTAGAGAGATTTCTAGCTTTCCCCTTTCGTTAAAGTGGAGGTAACCAAGCAGAAAAATTGTCAAATGTTATGTCCAAGTCTTTTGATACTGGTAAAAGTAGCCAATACCTTATTAATTCACTAAAGGATCACTTAGGAGCTGTAATCTTAAGCTTAACCCCACCCTAGAAATGCGTGTGTGTGCAGGAACACCAGTCAGCATTCACAAGCTGGTCTGCCTTTTATGGATGTACAAATAACTGCATGCCCAAACATTTCATTAAGGTATATTAATTTGGATGAAAATTTGTATAAAATTATTTCAGTCATGATGCTGTTTCAAGAAGAAAAGGGTAAAAAGCTGACCATTTTTTATCAGTATGAAAATATTCAGATTTAATTCTGTCTTGCCAAAACTACTGAAATTGTTTGGATTTTTTCAGTTCTAATCTAAATTTCAAAAATTTTGAAAGGTACTGAAAAGAGTCCTTCTTTTCCTGTCAGCACTTCTCATGACTACCAATGAATGAGTACATATGTGAAAGAATACACACATGGAAAAATAATCACCAAAAAGAGCGAAAGAGGGGTCTGGAACCTGAAGTTGTACGCTGAAAGAGTTATGTTTGTTTAGAGAAAAAATTTTGGATTTGCTTTTCCAGAGGGAAATAATGGGCCTGTTCTGGGATGGTACTTGAAGATGGGTACTTTATGGGATCAAAACACTCTGCTTTAACCCTGCATCAAAGCTTGGAAAGAGGCAGTGTACATCTATATGCAATACCATCCCTGCTCTGAAAACACACCTCTATGGAATCTCCGCTTCCATCTTAAAAATAGTAAGGGCTTGTCTGGACAACAAACGTAACCTTGTGGACATCAGCTTTTATTAAACTGTGATCTCTTTGCTGAAATGTTACATTAAATTGGAGGAAGGCACCCTTGTATTAGAATAAGCACCCACACATTGAATTATTGAGGCATACAAATTCAAGAATAGCTCTTCCTCATGTGAACAGGTTGAAAGTCTTTGACTGAAACCGCTGTGAAGGAAAGCTCAGAAATGTGAAGTGAAGTTAGGTGTGCACACTCAGATATTTTGCTGGTAAACTTCACCATTTCTTGACACGTCTAGAGGACACAGCCGTAACCAAAAACACCTCTTGAAATACAGCCCTGACTTCCATGAGCCTGCAGGGAGAATGCAAAAATAACTCAAAGAAGTTGTGTAATTAAGGTATTAGCTCAGATGTTCCTTGATAACGTGATTGTCAGTGTAATTATCTCACTTGCCTGGATGACAGTCAAAGACAGGTCACAGCTCTGACTCAGTGCGAGGGGCTCATTTTGTAGCTGCCAGCGAATGCTTTGGGGAAGGTGGTCCGAAAGCCCAGGCCCCAGGAGAGGACCACGCTGCTCCCCGCGGCAGGAGAGCTGCGTTGGGCGCTGGCAGCGCTGCCTGCCCGGGCGCTCGCTGCCTACCCTTGCTGTCGACGTTGAACAGCACCTCGCTCCGTGACTCACCTTAAATTATTTTGTGGGTAGATGCTAATCTGACCGACTAACGTTAATCTTTCCCATGTGAAAATTTCTGTGAAGTAATGAATTCTTTGTCTCTACTTACTTTCTCTGCCTGATACACGCCACCTTGAAACAGCCTTTGAATATCAGCGTGCTGAGAAGACCTGGGAAGCAAATTTACGTAGTGCCCAGGAAGACAGAGATGTCCATTTATTCCCCAAACCCTACAACTCCACCGAGTGCAATGGGACTGCCCTACAGGAATCAAGTGTGAGTACACTTGCCAGGAGCTATTTAGGAGTTAGCGAACTGCCTCTGTTACTATTTTTATTTCCTTTGTTGAAAATGATCCAGGTGTTCATCACAAAAATAAAATCAAATAATGCAACAAAAAAATTTCTGAACAGCTCAGAACTTGATTGCTGAACCTCTCACATGAAAACGGTCTGTTTACCAGTTTTAAAAGAAAATAAGGCCACGTGGCCAAGGAAACATACCGATCTCTTCCTGCTCACAGGGAAGATTTTAAGTCAAACTACGCAGACTTTGCTCAATTTACTCATCAGAGCTTAAAAGCCTTCAAGATACGTGTTTGTGTACAAAACGTAGTGAACAAAAGGAGGTTATCAAAAATGAAGACATGCTGACAAACTGTGATGCCACATCCTTTTCAGCAGCATCTTAGAAAAGTAAGAAAAAGTTAATTGTAGATATATCTATATAGATACATGTCTGTATCTTTACACACCTCCTATGCTTCCTTTCAGAGTAGAAAAATAAGAATAAATGCTCCTATGGCATAAATGCAATCATAACCACCACATTTGGACAGCCTACACTCCATTTAAGTCCTTGCATCTACTCAAAGGAGAAAGCTGGGTACCTCTAAAGGCCTTTGAAAAGTGGCTTATAAGGCCAAAGGACAGCACAGAGGATGGATCACCAGAGGCCAGAGAGGGGACGTTAGGCATCTGGGCTTCAGCTGAACTGAGGATATCTAAATATGGTTCAAAACTCTCTCAGGGCCAGACTACTGTAACGCAGGACTCATCTAAATTCACAAGTTTCACTCATTTAATTATGTAGAGAAAGGAGTGTGACATTTTCATCACCAGAATTACAGTGCTTCGGTATCTATCACAGATGGTCTGAAACGTGCCTCGTATTGAAACAGTTTATTCTTCCTACCAGGTGGGAAAAGGCTCTAAAGTGGCGACCTCTTTTACACAGATTTGGGTTTGCCACCCTATACATTTAGCTAGAAAAACCTGTGTCTTCTGTAGGATAGATTATACTGATACGAGTCCCCCTGAATTTCATGGAGTCCCAGCAGAGATCTACAATAATTATCAAGTCCTTAAAACTGAATTTCTGAAACACTCACAGCACAAACCTGACAACACGGATTTCTGTGCTGATTCGGCACTTGCATCCAGATTCTTCAGTTTCTTATACACACAAAAGTATATATCATACGTTAAATAAAGATAAAGTTTTCAAGTTTCACTTCACAGAAGTGTAAGTGTTACAAAAAGAGAAGATAAGGGTGAAATGACTATATCTTTCTAGTATGAATATCTATCTTTGGTTATTTAAATAGTAAGTGTTTAAAACAAAGTTTCAGAAGTATTATTGGTCATGCTACATAATAGCAAAGATGTTATTTTTATTTCAGAATTTGCCTATGTAAACTGTTTACATGTGGAACAGTTAAAGTTTCTGTAATCCCTTTGATAATGGCATTTTAAACTCTGGACTGTTGTGCAATCAGTCAAATAATTAGGTATCTCCTTCCTCACATTACCTAGGAATTGAAACAACATATGGAAAATGAAAAATCTTCCTCACAGTACAAGTTATTTTATGTTCTTTTCCAGATGTCAAGCCGATCATATTATACTGTTTTTGAGATCCCATTAACCTCTCTCTTTCTTAAAAAAAAGGTTTTGCGGCATATATGGTTTCTGATTGCTGCTCTACGAACAGTCAGGGAGAATAATTTCTTAAGGATGTGAAAAGAGGCTGGTTTCTCCTTCGAGAATGTAAGCACAGCTGCAGAGGGAAGCCTGACCCCGAAAGCACCACCAGCTGTCATCGCAGACTTGAACAGGTGTTTATGGGACTCCCTCCCCAGATCTTTACAATCGACAAGATCATTTTATGGTGTCCATTTCCCATCCTAAATTATATACAGCACCTCTCAACCTCAAGAAGCATAAAATAACTCTCACGCTGTGGCCCCATCCAGCAATTGCCTTGCCGGCTCGGCTTGCAAGCAGCTCTGCCGCTGGGATTTACACACGCTGCCCTTCTCTAACCGGGAGATCTCCTCCTTTTCAGCAGCAATTTAATGCTTACAAGCAAGTAAAGGGGCAAGCCAGGAATGGGAAAAACAAGCTGTATTGCAACTAGCCCTCACCTATGGTCTATAGCCAACCATGGAGTTTTGAACATCCCCAAACTACCAAACTGATGCCTAAGACCAGGGCTGAAGACAAGTTTGGCAAAAGGAATCGGGAAGCTGTAACCAAGATGAAAGTTGACGCAGGAGGGGATCTATCTGAGTATAAATAGGATGGATAAATTGCTACAGTACGCGAAAGAACTGACCAAAACGTTTGTTTGAAATAAGCACCAAGCTATGCCTTTCTGGGTTTCCAAAAAAATAACTGTGGTTAACATTTCTCTTTCTTATTGTTGCATTCAATTTAGATGGAATCCTGCTGCTCATGGTTCCAGCACACACTGGATGTTACCACCAAAAAGAAGCTGGTTTTACATTGTATTTGGCAAGAAGCAAACAGAGCATGAGTTTACAAATAAGCAAACTAAACTTTTTTGCAACCTCAAATAAATTTCAGCTTGAGTTTCAAGCAAAGACCTTACTATGCTCTCATGTTAGGGAAAAACAGAGCCCACCCACAGAAAACTAACACGAAGCAGGAGACTGAAAGCATCACTGCTCCGTATAAGAATACCTTGAGAGCATTCCCGTTGACTGATCCAATCTTGGGATTGGCCCCAAATGAAAAAATATCCACAGAAAGGGTACAGCGACAGCAATCAAGCAGTTGCAAGAAGTTCCTAAAGTAACTGGGATCAACTGCTGCCCTATGAGCAGTCTGTTTGTAATTAATTTACTGATTGATTTATTTATTTTTACTTACAAAGCAGATTAGTATGAGGTGATTCACTCCTTGCTAGGAAGCCTGGATCTCGCTCATGAAGTCAGTTCCAAGAAGCTGTACACAATTCCTGGTACAATTCCAATTAAACTGAATTACACCGGAGTAAATGTGGTTTATTTACTTCAGGTGTACTACTAACTTTAACAAGGACAGAAAAATTTTATCTATAACAAATAATTGTGGGTGTGTCTGTATATATTCACAAAGACACACGTTTTTGTATTTACAGAAACAGATAATGCTTGCATGTGTGTGTACATGTACATATATTTTCTTTGCAAAAAGAGGGTGTGTATTTTTTATACATGAAACACAATTATTTACTTAGAGACACATCTTTCCTCATTCAAACTGTAAGCCATTTGAATACACTTCAGTGTATTTCTTATATCTAGTGAAATGCTGCCCAGGGCGTCTTCGGGTAGCCTACAGCCAGCCGTGACACCCTTTGGTTTCTGTGGCATTTCTGGTAGATATAAAACCATCGCTTTCTCCACACACAAATGAAAAACACTGAAATGTGGAGAGCTCTCTAACTTACCACACAAAGGTGTAAGAAGCACGAGCGGTTGGAAGTTGAAATACAACATCGCGTATTGGTGTGGAAAATTTGACTTTGCAGCAGAGTCCCAAGGACCTATCCAAGTCTTTACATCAAGAATAAATGTTGATTTAAGAGGTTATATTCCACTTATATCAGAAGCTATAAAGCTAGATTAAAGGCTCTGCTAACACAAATAGACTAGACAAAACATGTAGCAATGTGTTTTAAGGGGAAGAAAACCTGTAAGTAGGAGATACTGCGTGATCCAATCTCACAACAATACTTTATCACAAGGAACTTTCCCTGCACAGGAGCCACATTTAACCAGTACAAGTTTTATTGTTTTAATTACTTTAATTACTTCAATTATGAGGAAGCTTTTAAAACTCTTAAGGGATTTTTGAGCACAACTATTAGTGATACTTGTTCCCAAAATCTCTGTATGTTCCTTCAAAAATCTCCCCTCCTCCCTTTCCTACTTCTAAGATACTTGTTTATATCGAGAATGAAATCATTCCCCCATTATTTTAAGCCTTTGCATCGCTCATGGTGGCTACATTTCCATCCAGCCCCAGGTACTTATTTTTAGGGAGCTACAAGAATATTTCATTTTCTTGGTGTTCCCAAAATCCAAAGGACAAGGAAAAAATACCATAAAGAACAAAAAAAGCCTTGCAAAACAGCCCCCCAAAGCCTGCAGAATGCAAGTGCTACAGAATTCTTCTCATCTTTTGTCCACCAACTGTTGCTTCCTTGTCCTAACTATTGTACCTCTGAAAGGGAACTACAAAGCACCCAGCCAGTGGAGATGTACACTGGAGTGTCTCTTCATGCCCCATATCGAAGCCAAGAGGGACTCATTAGTCATCTGGAGATTTTGCCCCAATGCCCAAAGGCATGAAATACCTCCAACAAAGCACCGACTGAGATATGTCAGTGTGGCACTCACTTTGCATCTCTCTCTTGGTGCCTTTCAAGTTGTTTTCTAAACACTTCTTTTGTTGCTGTTGGCATGAGTGCACTTAAAAGCAGCATATCGTTAAGTACAGAGAATGCTCGCTGTTTTCTGTCCTTTAAAATCTCTTCCAAGTACTTCCCTATGAGCAATTAAGCTAACTCTATGGGATACATTTGATAACAGATATTCTTTAGTCTGCGTGACAGTTAACAAGCAAGGCTGTAATGAATAATAAAGTACTTTTTAGTAACACACAGTCTCTATTCACCCTGAGTAGGGACTATTTTTGTGCAAGTTCAACAGAAGATTCTAACAATGCAACCCTCTTGTGTAACTTGCACAAAATAGGCATTCATCAAGGAGGATTACTCTCCCCAAAATGGGGCTCTCAGCAGCTACGTGCTGTGGGTGGGGATGCACAATTCCAGACAGGGGTGGAGACCAAGGAAAAGGCATGGGTCTAGCACGAAAACGCATGCTGTGTCAATTCCTAAGCACAAAAAAAAATGCATTTAAAAAGAAAGAAAGAAAGAAAAAAAAGAGGAAAGAAAACTAGATGCAAAAGCTAAGGCTGCCCCAAGAACTTTTATGAAGAGCAACACATGCTGCAAGTGACCATGGCAATATTTCAAGGTAACATTTTGCTAAGTATGAACTCTCCAAGTCCACCCCACCCCTTACAGAGACAAAGGCAGCTCCCAGCTTTCCAACACCAGCTCCCACTGGTATCTTCTATCTTGTTCTCGAACACGCTCACCCAAACCCCACATAATCTGCTGCTCTGTCACCACCACAGGACACTCAGTAACATGCCAGAATAATTTGTTCACTGATCTCCCTGTTTTTCTCTCTTTTTCTCCCTCTGCTTGGTAGAGGTGTGTCCCTTATGACAATACAGTAAAGCTAGGCACGTGTGTATATATGTATTCATGCTACGTCCTCTACATCCTCCCAAAATTGTCTAGGTTCCATTCCAAATACCGAACTTCTGAAATATTAGGATAGTAAATGTATAATTCTCTGATCATGCAGTGCTCTGGAAAAAAACTACTCTGGTACACCATGAAGGTTTGTTCTTCTGCTGTCATGACATCGAAACACTTTTCACCTTGATATATTTAGAGAGAACTAAACCTCAGACTTTAAAATAATTTTAGCCTTTACTTATTATGCCGGACACCCTTTTAGCTTAAATACAGCTCAAACATGGAAAAGCAAACCAAAGCAAATAACTCATTACACCCAAGTTCAGGATACTCCTAAAAACTGAGAAAGTAAAACCCAATCTCGGATATCCAGAACTTTGAGTCATCGGATTTTTTCAAGGAAAGCACTGCCTGCCAACAGTGGGAATAGCACCTACTTGCTCTGAGAGGATGAAGAATAAATGCCAGAGGAAACGTTTTCTCTCTTTTCTGAAAAGTATCTGGAAGTTTTCCTCTACCTCAGTACACCGATCTTCCACAGGCTAAGGAGTATCTGCTTTTACCTTTACTGGCGGCTGTAGTCTAACTACATTTACATGTTCGTTCCCAGAAGAGGACTCTTTCCTCCGAGAACACTTTCTATTTTTAAAGGAGGAGAGAGAATTTAAGGGAGGGAAAGTGGCTAAATTCTCCCAAGAGACCAGCAATTTCAATTCCCACTTGAAAGGCTATAAAGGTGTTTCAGAACATCTTCTGAAAATCAAGCCACGAACAAGCATCAAGAAACTTTCAAAGAAACCAAAAAATGACCCTTCTAAGAGTTTAGACCACGATGCACATTTTCCGACTGATGATCATGGAATAAAAACATATTTCTAAAACCAAAAAGAAAAGTAAGTTCTTTCATTATAGGGTGTACATATTTTATAGAGTGCAGCTAGGCATAAAACCACATACTTTCAAAGATACTATCCATGAAAAATCCTTTTTTACTAGTAAATAATGTAAATGAAGATGATATACCCTTAGCACAGAACGTGTTTTTAAAATATTAACTGTATTTGTGTGTCCAGTAAAGGCAAGAATTAGGTATTATTGCAATAGCATTCTAGAACAAGTTACTCATTTCATGGCAATCCCTGCTGACTGGCCAGGAGAAGCTTTTGCACAAATTTTGTTTCTCCGTCATCTTTGTTTCTGGCCTTTCCTTGTGGTGCAACTATGGAAATATTTCAACCGAGCAACTTTTTTGAAAGACGTCATTCCAGTTTAAGAAGAAACCTTGCTGCCTAGAACTGAAGAAAAAATGAAGAGGGAGAAAACCTCAGGCTGCAAGCAAGCTTAACAGATAGAAGTGTTTCTTCTATGCCTTACCTACTCAAAAGTGCAACAAAATAACTGACAGCACTTAGCGTAGCAGATGTTCATGTGCCTAATTACGTTATGTGCTTCAGGAAAAATATCAGGTGCTCTGTAACAGGAGGTGCTTGCTACAGTCCTTCCTTTTTCTATCTCGGTTGTATTTGTCATGGGATGCCAGTGAATAAAATCTTTGGAAGAAGAATGGAATTTGTATGAAGCCATTTTTAAAGGATGCAGAAAACCGGTGAGAGGTGCTGAAAAGGGCCACAAAAGTGTTTTGAGTGGCTGGGGAAAATGTCCTGCAGTGGGATGCTTAAAGAGCTCCATCTATTTATTTTATGCAAAAGAAAATTGAGGAGTGACTTGATTACAGCATATAAATAACTTTATGGAGGCGGGATGGGGGGGAGTAGACTTTTTGATATAGTAGAGAAAATACATAGCTGGAATGTGAACCCAGACAAACTAATACTGGAAATCAGGAATAGCAAAGCCTCACCATTGCCACAAACTATCAAAGGAAGTGATGGATCCTCTGTCACTGGATGTCTTTACACTAGCTTTGGATGCCTTTCTAAAAGGCTAGGTTTACCCTAACAGGATCTATGAGCTAACCAAGCACAAAGTTTGTGTTTCTTTTAATGGTTAATAGGTGTATCCGCTGAAATGTAAGGCTCCAGCAAGCCTTACATTCTGTGAGCTAAGAGCTCCTTGCTTGATAACCAGAATAGGGGTTTTTTTATTATTATTAGTGATTTATTTAGACTGAGGTTTTTGGAAAAATTATCTTCATTTTGAAATATGGAGAAAAAAATATTCTGAAAATCATCAGTCTGAAATTAGATAAAACAAATATTTGCCTAAACTTCACATAGTGAACTAACAGGGGGAAAAAAAAAAAAAAAAAAAAAAGGACATATTTATGCTAAAAAGTCTCTTTTTCTGGAAAAGGTTTGATTTTATAAAAACTTGACAAATATTAAGCATTTAGTTTTCTTATGATGAAATGTTGGTAAAGATCCATACTCTGAAAGCAAAATCTCGCAAAATTTAAGCAGCAGCTTCAAAGATCAACTAGTTCTAACACAATGAAGAAAAGACAGACAATTTCTCCTAAACTGTACTCTAACAACTGGGTGTTGCTCTGCTCTTGAACTGCCTCTCTAAAAGTTGTTATTCAGGCAACTGGGGGTGACAAGTCATCATGCCCAGCCTGATTCCCCTTTCACTCACGCATGGGACAAGATGTCCCTGCTCCCCCGGCCCCAGAGCAACTCCTCCAGGCTGGATCTCAGGTCGCTGAGAGGGGACCGAAGGTGTGGGTCCCTTCCCCTCTCACGGCTCCTACCCCACCAGCCACCCATGCCTTTTGGAGGGGATGTTTCACTGGAAGCATCAGTGGAGCCTATGTCCCACACTCCTGTTCCCAGCCGTAGCCCTGGCAATATCTAGTCAACTACAGAAACATACCTAGAGAATTATGCCAATATAGTTGGGCTCCTCTGAGGTTGCTTTACCAGACCAAGGACAAGTACCAGGAGCTCCGGTGGTTACCCTGTAAATCCTTTTCAATCGGAGCCAAAACACCTCCAGGTGAGGAGACGAGGAACGCCAAGGACAGGAGCAGCACCGGCTGTGCCCCAGCAGACGAGCATGTCAGCAGGCTGGGAAGCTAGTGGGACCGTGCCTTCTTGCCAGTGGGATTACAAAGAGGAAGCTCAGGCGGCACCAGGACATCCAAGCTCCCTCACTTGGTGGCAGGGTGAGGGGAAAGGTGCCGCACCTCGCTGGAAGAGACTCTGCCATCCCTCCCCTCTCCTCCTCGGGTCTAGGCTCAGAGGGCCGGCAGGGAGAGAGTGCCCAAGGAGAGAAAGGGGCTGTTGCGTTTTCTGGATAAAGAGGAAGGAAACCTGACACCTTTGACGAAACCCATGTAGAAGTTTAGAGGGGAAGGATGGCAGGGAGCGGACCGAAAAGGAAGAGCTCCTCCGGGCAGAGAGGACCGCAGAACAATAGGAATAACCAAAAAGCTGGAAGGAAGAGGCAGAGAGGTACGGAGACGAGGGGCGAGGAGGCTGCAAAAGAAAGAGGGGCAGGGGAAGCGCGGCGTCCCGAGAAAGAAACAGCAGGGGGAAGGCGGGCGGACAAAGAGGACCCGGGACGCGGGGCGGGGAGCGGGGTGCCGGGAGCGCTCTCCCCCGGCAGGCGCCGGCGGCTTGCGGGCAGGGGAAGGAGCCGG
>NW_009189085.1:0-11121 GCF_000690835.1 Fulmarus glacialis | reverse complement strand
AATGATTCTATGATTCTATGTTGGTTTTTGAAGTAACAATCTAGCTGCTTTTCCCCTCGTGTTCTACTTCTTCAGCTAGCAATCATTATTCTGCCTGATCACTGATCTTTCATTGTATTTTAAGTCACTCATATCTCAATACCACCTTCATACCAATCTATACACACATACCTGGCCAAACCACGCATAGTGCCTTGTTCAGCACAACTGCCTTCCCCACAAACATCCGAGGGGAAGAACACCAAACCTCAAAATTACTAATTTACTCCTTTATTACTAAAGACATTTCCTCCACCAATTAAAATATAGCTAAAAATTAACGTAGGTTGCTTGTCATCAGCTATATCCACCCTCTCAACTTCTATCAAATTAAAGCCCTATAACTTCCCTTGCACTTTGACCCTTTTTGTTTTGTAAGTTTTATAAGTATTTTTGTCCAAGTTGCACCTATAGTCTTACAGCTTGTCTTTCACAGCTGGAATAACTATCATTCCTCTTCACTCTTCTTTGTAATCTTGCTTAAAAAACTCTTCTATAACATTCTGAAAACCTCATTTAAAGTCTGTTTTTCTTCTGGTAAGTATATATACTTAAAAGACAAACGTGACTTTTTTTTTTTAAACATTGCCTCACATCTGTATCTATCCACATTCATAACAACATGAATTATAATGTGACCCTACAGACACTGATATTATGTAAAAACCCAAAATACCACGCAACATGCTATCAATGCCCACACCCAACTTGCATGCGAAGTCCACAATCTCTCAAATGAAGGACAAATTGCAGTTTTAGTAAACAATGCTAAAACCCCTTCCCACAGAAAGAAAACTACTTTTTATCTTCCAGCAAAGAATTAAGCTTTGAAGAACTCTACAACACTGCAAGCAAGACTACTTCGTCGGAAATCTAAAAATAAAATGGTCCTGAAGAGACGAGAAATTGTGTAACGTCAAATCCAACGGTCAGAAGAGCTGCTACACTCTGTAACACAAGAGTTGTCAGAGCCTGAACTAGCTGTATCATGTGTTCACCTCTGATGAAAAGCCCAGCAAAAGAGACACATTCTTCCTCGCTGGTAGCTCAGAAGGGCATCTTTTGCTCAGAACAGGAGAAAGCTGATCCAGGAAGCTAGCTAACTACTTCCCCCTTATAGGGAAAACAACACAAAGTGTAATGGGCAACACAAGGGGCTGGCACATGCAAAAAAAACCTTGTTTTCACCCACTTTTGTAGTGTGAGCCCTTATGAAAAAAGTGTTAAAGCATATTATAACATAGCAGCACTAGTAACTGTCAAAACAAATGTATCCTCAGGCTAAGTCAGTCTGAATTCAGACACTACTCATAAATTTGTTGAAATCCTTTACTGAATACACTAGCAGTTTCTTAAAAGAAAGTATGAGCTAAGTTTGAACTTGAAAAACATTTTCCATACAGTAACAAGATCTCAGCAGTTTGAACCTGAAATGGCTTCCTTACCAACTGTTTTCTGCTTTCCTGCATGCTTTGGTCCGCTTAAGAGGTATGCAGTTAACAGGTTTTTTCCTTATATAAGCGCTGACCAACTGTTTTGAATGCAAAGTTATTTCCACTTTTTAAACATGAAAGAAGATAAGAAGCAGTCAAAAGTTTGACCTTTTAAAAACTAACTACTCACTGTACAAGTCCATAAAGAAAGAATGATTTTAAAAGTATGGATTCCAAAAAAGGTATTTAGAATCTCACTGTTGTTTGGGAAAAGCAAGTTACAGATTGAGGGGAAAAAAGTTTCGTGTTGTACACGGACATACATAGTATGCATTTCCCTGTCATTAGGAAAAATATGTTGCAGAGATGGGAAGATTCCTTCCTAAATACTGGGGTCTTTTTCCTGTATTACTATTTTAGCAAGCCAGTATAAATACTGAAATTTAAACAGAATTTCAGTCATTTCAGACTTTTTCAAAACATCCAAGAAAAAAAGCAACACCAAATCTTCAAAGAAATATCAGAGTAATACCAAAGCAAAAAAAAAATGAGAACAATTATCACACTAGTTTGAACTTGGGCTACTGACACGGCAAGAAAATTCTGCGTGTAAGGGGAGAAGGGATATCTTAAAAAAGGGGAAACAGAACAAAACAATTGAAGAAGAGAAGACTTGTGGATAAACCCCAGCTATCTATATACCCAGCATAACTACTGCCATCTAAACAAACCTCAAACTGAAATTCTATGGGCACACATATTTTCTGGCAGACCTTTCCCCTTCTCTGCTATCAGTTTCTTAATGCTTTGAGTCAGCCAGAGCACAGCTGCAGTTCTTTTTAATCATGGTTGCTGCCAGCTGTCTCCTAAGACAGCCAAATGCGCAGACCTCATTCAGTTTCCCCCAACTTTTTGCTCCATTTTTGGACAGAAAATGACTAAACTGAAATTCCTCCTCAACAACTCTGCAGAGGAAGAAAGATAAGATTACTCAGACCTAACTATTATCTTAAATGTCCATGTCACCGTTAAAGACAAAATAGAAGCTCTAAAACAATTTGAAAGGAATACCCTGGCGAATCTTATTGTCAAATGTAATTATGTAACAAACTTGCATTTGAGAAGTTGAAACTTAACTCTAAAGATAGGGCTCCCCCACCCACATAATCAGGATGCAGACCCTTTGCTGACACATTCACTAAGGTACTATCAGGACAGTCTGTGGGGAACAGACCTGATGACTTGAACTATCTTCTTTTCAGGGCAACCATTTTCTGCAAATTACTCTATTCACTCAGTATGCTTTTCAAGCAACTAAACACAACTAGATTCTGCATATTGGGTCATGAAGTAGTTAAGCACAGTTGTATCCCTTCACTCCTGCATTGCATAAGCACAAGTTATTAAGGACTGCATTGGCCATTTTGATTTGTTACGGATATGTGCATGAGCCCCAAGTGAAAAACGACGGCATTAAGAACTACCTAGAAACACAAAACAACTGAACAGCAGACAACAGGCAAATGTTTCCTTACAGCACCAAGAACAAAACTACTTCCAGAACAAAGACTTGTTTGAATACCAGTACATAGTAACAGATGACAAGATACAGAATAGCTATTTTCATAATTACTCTAAATGTTAGGGGGGAAAAAAAAAATGCAAGTATCACAAATACTTTACATGCAATAATTTGTCCTTTTAATCTCAGAAACCCTCAAAGGGCACTGCTGAGACAATAACCACAAAATCTGTACTTAGCATCACAACACAGAAGGGGATACTACTCCTACACTGCTCTGTATTCTGAAAAGACATTCTGTTTCTCCACAGAAAGCAAAATATATTTTTAAGAAATAAATTCATAGGCTTTAAAATCAATCAGACTTAATTCATGCCCAATTAAAATACTTTCTGGTTAAAAGCATCATTAAAAACCTAACATTTTAACTTAGAATTAATGTAAATAAGCAATATTATTTCAAAGTCCACAAACAGTAATACCAGGTGTGAAAAGATGAGAGATATCATACAACCACTTGAGACATCTCTCGACCCAAGTGCCTTCTCTGATGAACAGCATCAACATCTTGGACTAGACCCTCCAAAGGCGTGAGTTACAGAGCTCAGCACTGTGGCACACAAGCAAAAGACAGGTGATCACAACATCCAGAGTGAAAAAACGCAAACTCACACACAAGAATGCCAGAAGTAGTATTTCCCTAAATTGAAATAGCTGGAGCAGGGAAAGTAGTTATCCAATTTGAAACACATTCATATACTAATATAATTATGAAATGCCACACCATCTTTTAAAATTCATCAAGCTTTGACTTTAATTTTCATCTGAAAAATCATACTGTGTGAATTCCAACACACAAGCTAACATAAATATTCTAAGAACAAAGTCATTAGAAAATTTTTTAAAACTAGCACCTCACAATTTGCTCTGCAAGGCCGTGTTTTTGTATTAAAGCTTGTGTTAGTGTGAAATACTATTTGGGTTTATGCCTTTACCAAACAAGCTTAACAGTTTAAAAAACAAATAAATACAAACCCACCAAGGTGTTTCAGAAATCCAAGTAAGTATTGCTCTGTGGGTTTTCACCTTACCCTACTGTAAGACTCTCTCATAAAAAAAGCTCACTTTCTGACTACTACATTGTTGCATTTTTGCTTGATATGAATTACCAGTATAATATTTTTCCAACAACACGACTTATTTTTTAGCTACCAAGTCCTCCTACCTTAACAAAAGTGATCTAACAGTAACTATTAATACTGAATACTCTTTTGCTATTTCTAGTTTACCTGAACTCCTGCTATCTGTAAATCATCTGTTACGTACAGGATTACTCATGAACATTCTTCCAACAGTATTAAGTCTTGATCAAGCAATGTTAGGGTAAGATTATGAGAAGCTTTCCACATTAAGAGCTTCTCAAAGCCTTTAAAATTAGATAGTTACAAGCACTAGCTGAAGGCTATTAAAAAAAAAAGAAACCAGTAAGTCATACCATTTTAAATAAAAGATACAGATCCTCAACTGTGTTACGCGGTTGCACAACTATTAAAACAATCCAAAAAACAGACTGCTTTTTAATACCAAACATTAGTTAAAATTAACTGACATTGCATTACCTTCATTTTAATGTCCAAAGAAATGGACATTGAGGCAGGATAATAGATGTGGAGCAGAATTAGCAGGCTAAACTGTAGCTCTCAGCTTGCCCATAGCCATTTAAGTTACAGTTTTCACCTTATTCCAATTCTTAACCTTATTTCACCTAGGTTAAAACACAATGATGGCACATGCTATCAGGAAGTCTTGAGATCTTAATTCATGCACTGCCTAGTCAGTATCAGGAAAATGACTAGCAAATTGCACTTAAAACAAGTTAACAAGCACTTTCATGAACATCAGTACCAATATAGCCTAGTTTCCTATACCTAGAGATATACCATTGTATGTGGGTTAAGGTTGAGCTCACATTGCAGTGCCTCTCACACTGGGAATATTAATATTCTATCTGCTTGACTTTTTCTTTTCTTTTTTTTTTTTTTCCTCCCCCCCTCTTTCTTTCCTCTTCAGGAATAGTACAGCTTGTTGTCTCAAGGATCTATAAGCCCTTTGAATAAATCTGGTTGAACCTGTGGAGTTCAAGAGTCACCAGGAAGAGGAAAATGATTATGGGGAGGGTGAGGACATATAACAGTAGAAGTACAAACATATACCTTAGGAGACCACACAACAAGAAACCACCTTTTTATTGTTACTCAGTTTTTCTCCCCCAAGTTCCCTCTTCCCCCATACCCCCACCCCCAAATCAATAAAATTAACTCTCTCCAGTTCTGAAAGATAGCCTCATACCATCAAACTTTACTTAATAGTCAACGTAACAAAGAAGCCTTTGAAGTTCCTACATTTACACTGGCTAAATATACCACTATCTCTAATTGCTCAATGTTCCGAGTGACGTACTCAGAGACAATTTTTATTTATTTTGGATCAGTCTACACACAAGCATAATAGCTGCTTAAACCATCCAAGTTTCATTTCCACTAACTGTCCAAAATAAACACTCACCAAAACTACAGCCTTGGTTTCCTTACCCTTATTTAAAGACCCTTCTACGATGTTTTGCAAAGATTCATTCACAGTTGAATTTAATTTCTGAAGAAAGCTATGAAATGGGTTTTTATCTTCATTTGACTGGGTGTAAACAGAATGTAATAGATTCTGAAAGAACAGCATCATCAGATCAAGATCCACCTTGTCCTTCACTACTTCCAGCTGAATTGCAGTCAGTAACAAATACTTCAGAAAAGCATGCAAGAACAGAATTCCTTCAGCAAACTGTTGTTTAAGTAACTCCCCCCTCTGCATCCAGACTACCACCACACTCAACAGCCGCTGCTGGACTTACCCACCAAGATTCGTCAGCTTCCTTCCTTTTAGAGCTGTATATATTTATAGTATATATAGTATTGCCTAACAAAGAATCCTAGAATTTAAATAAGCATCAAATTAAAAAGCTTTTCTGTGCTAAATATTATATTTTATTATTTTCCATAATACTAGAACCAGGAAGCACCAAAAAACTGCTGAAGTCTGTTCCTCTTGGCCTTCCATGCACTATGAATTTTCAGAGCTCTATCACATTTTCTTCCCACAGCTCTCACATTTTCTCTTCCAACCTGAAAAATACTGCTCTGACAAAGCTTTTCTATGTGGAAACCATTTCACTGTAAAACCTGCTCTGCTACAATCTCTCATTAACAACCAAGGAAACTCATTACTATTTCTTCTCCTTGTAAACACTGGGGGATGAATCTATTCAATTCCTTATAAAAACTATATTCAAACTCAGCAAAACACAAATTATGTTTCCAGACTGAAGGTGGATCATACTTACAGCTAAATAAACTGCAGAAAACCATATGAAAACGAGAAATATTTCAGCAGCAAAAATAAAGATCAAAAGATAACTACATGTCCCACCAACGTGTCTCTCAAACTAAAGTTCAAATCAACATTTCTTGCTTTTTCTTGTCTCATATCACTAATAAAACTACCTTGCAAATAACTGAGCTACGCATATCTTCCACTATTCAGTATCTTCTTGTCCACTGTATTACAACTAAACAAGTCCACTCAAATTTCTGATCCTAGGGTTAAGTTAACTATATCTGAGAATTCAAAGTTACATAAGTTCTTCTCACTAAAGTCGATTATGATAACCCAGAGCAAGTAGGTGTCATCTTCATCAAGGTTCATCTAATGTGATCTTCTGCCCAATTTTAGAAGCTGTGGTTTAACCAGCCCATTATATGAAAACTTCTAATGAGGTATCATAACATCTGATCTTGTCTAAGAATGACTTGAACAAAATTACAGCAATGTTCAGCTCCACGGGGTTTGTGAATTCCCTCTCAAAAGTATTAAGATATCCCACAAACACTTCAGAGCCTGAAAAGAGCCCCTAAAAAGACGTTTGACAGAATTCTGTTTCATAGGTCTGAAGCTTTTTATGTACACATTGATAAAGATGTGCTTATTAAAAAAATAATATATCTTTGTGCAACTGAAGTTCAGAAAACTACTTTTCCATCCAAATAATTGAATAAGGCAGGTTGTAAGCTGTATCTGCACCTGCATGGTAGTAACCACATACCCGCACTAAATCAAAGCCAGCAACTTAAGAATAAAGCATTCTATTTTTACCAACTCATCACTCTTCAAAATACTACATGTTAAAAAACCACAAATGCAGAGAGCTCAGAACAAATTTTAGAAAAGGAAGATTATTATTCCATTCTATTCAAGGTGGACTAACATAACTCATTGAATCTAAAGCACTGTATCTCAATTTGCAGGCATAAGGATTAGAGTGCCAAGGATCTCAGACCAATGTGTAAAATGCAGAATGTTTCCTGGTGTTTTTAGTTAAATAGCGTATCCTTTACAATTTCTCACAATTAAGAATTAATTGCCCCACGGTTTTATCAGAACATTTAACCAACCCTGAAAACACAAAGTCTAAATGTAGATTAGTAAAAATCAGAGAGTAACAGAATTGTCTGGACAGTTGAGTAACTGTACCTGCAGTTACAAGTTTAGCACTGCTGCCTTTGCATTCTCCATCTTCCACGTTTTTGCTTGTGCTCTTTTCTTTTAAGAGAGGAACAGTATTGTCAAAAGATATACACTTGCTGGATGCAACATTTTCTCCGCTGTCTGGCTGATTAATTCTGCTGTTAGCTTCAAGTAGAGGAGCGAAGTCCTCAGACTGAGCAGCTTCACCGGGTTCCAGCTGAGAGGAGCTTTTAGCCTGTGACACATTCTTTGAAGACACAGGAAGAGATTCTTCATCACTGTCAAATCCAAATGGATCCTCTGGTACCTCATCTTCAACTTTGGGTTTTTTAGGAACTTCGGAAATATCTGGTTTGACACTGGGCCTCTTCTGTCCTAATTTGGCCATGAAGGTGGTTTCTCCCCATTTTGTACTAAGGGTGGTCCGTTTGTTGGAAAATACTTCGTCAAACTTGGAACTGCCGTTTCCCCCTTTCCGGCTGTAGGTCTTTCCAAATCGGGATGTCATTTTGGCTCCTGTTTCATATTCTCTGTTGGAAAAGCAGGAAGAAACATAAATTCACCAACTTTTTAGTACAAATGATTGTACTTCCATCCTTTATTGGGCCTACAAGCACCAGGCATGTACATTTCACACGAGCCACAGATACATCATCTATTTCTTTCTATAGACTAACCCATTTACATGTGAATATCATTACGTCAAAAGTTTCTGCAATAAGTAATGTATCTACCAACTTAACTTGAAATTCAGTTACTTGCACATTTATAACACAATGGCACAATGGATTCTTAAGAAAAGTCTGCTATGAATACATTATTTTTGGTATTGCTTTGCTCTAATTTTATATTCTCAAGTATAGATGGCACTGCTTTCATGAAACATCAGCAGAAATCTAAACAATATTTTCACCACATCTGAACATGCAGCTCTCTGCTAGAGTCCAATAACACAGTATGGCTTTAAAAAGACTCTTTGTAGTTAAATAAAAAAAAACTGTCAGAATATTTCAAGTTGCTATAGAAATTTTAAATACTAATTAATCACAAATAACGATGACAACTTCACCCCATGTTCTTCTCGCACGCTCAGACTTACTTAGCAAGCATATTATTTGGTAATAGGATGTGGTTTGTGCCATCTGCACAGTCGTGGTCAAGACTGGTACATAGCAATCCCCCATGAGTAAATCTGATTGATCAAGGGACAGGAACAAAGAGACATTTCTCAATCCATTTCTAATAACATGGAGGACACCTTATGAAAACCAGCATAAACTATGACTGTTTACTGGCTGTTACAACTGTAGCCCAATTCAGTTTGCTCTCTCAAAAGAATAAAGTTTAAATATGAACAGATTAAACAGGAACACATTTAAACAGCTCCCTGCATGTGTTCTATTCCTACTTTTGTTTAACTCAAGAAGGAGGACAGACCACCTTGTTTCTTTTTCCCAAAAAAAATACTTCAACTACTGGATAAATGACAACATAAAAACAAAACGATGGTATCTGTTTTGTAAACTAGCATTTCTCCCTCTTCCTCTCTTTTTTTTTTTTTTGGCCCAAACTTGAATAGAAGATTGGAATTCTTTATAGTCAGTCTGAATCTAATCAAGTCCATCTTTCCCTCTGAAACTACTCTCCATGCTGGAGAAAAGTCTGTTAAAAAATGGGGGCATTTATTTAAGCTACAGAATCAAAGAAATCCAACTTTTAAAGTATCAACTGCCTTCATATATAGTAAAGTATATGACAAATAGTGCTTAAAATCATCGTTAATAAACTTATCACATGATCTATTTATTTGAGACAACTGTTTTTACTATTATTCCCCTGAATATATTATATATTGTCTTTCTTCCATATCGTAGTTTTCATCTCGACACTCACAGTTCCTCAACCTGAAGTGCTAGACTAGCTTCTGCCAAAATCACCAGACTGGTTTCCAGAAATGTCATTCTATCACTTCACTCTAGCAAGACTGTCTCACTAATAATAGTCTCCCTTTATCAGACCAGGCCAACCTTCACTTATCATATGAACTGAGCAATTCATCAGGCCATCTATGTTTGAGCAAATTTTAAGCGATTTAGAAGTATCAGATTTGAACTTCAGAAGTTTACCAGACAGATGATGTTGCAATGCAGAAGAGATACAGGAACAACCACTTTGGGAAACACTCTTCTCCCCAACAGTTTAGCAGATGGATGGTAAAGGCATGTGCTTATCTACTGACCAGAATTCTGCTGTGAAACACCATTCTGAAGATTGCTTCTGGTTGCTCCTAGTAGATGCAACTCTTCAACCCCATCTCCATCCTCTTTTTCCCCCACAGTGTCATCAGCCCACTCTGTGCTGCTACAAATACATTGTTGCTAAACTTTTTCTTTTTTTGCTCCCCTGTAAGTAGCTCTAATCTCCTATTTTCCATCGAAGAGTGAAACTAAAACTTCCCCACATACTTTAGGAAATGAACAGCAAAACAAATCCAACTTACTAGTTTTATTTTGCTGATGCTTGAAAACACTTATAATTAATCAAAATATTTTATACCAGAAAGGCCAGTTTTTAGAGCTATAGAAACTAAAGTAAAATATTTACGTCCCAGTTTCTATACAACCCTTACAGGGGAAGAAAAAAAAAAAATCACTTCACTCACCACCAGCACATTTTCCTCCCCTAAACCCTGACTCAAATAAGTATTTCCAACGCTACATTTCCAGCATCTCCAAAAACAACGGCAGATTTAAATTATTACTTGCGGCTTGCAGTTTTAAAGAGAAGATTCCTGTAGTCAAGAGGTCTTCATTTTCAGAAAGTAGAGCTCCTCAATCTACATTTTCCTGTTTATAAGTTTAAAAACTAAGATCGTCTCATAAGGAGTGTTGAATCAAAACTCAAATAAACATTCAATATGATGTAAACAGGTTAAAAGATGAGTATCAGGAAAATATAAATATGCTATGTTATAAACTCATATCTTAGACTGACATTAAAGATAAGGAAATATATATGTACCTCCTTACATGAAAACATCAACAGAACAGGATTTTCACTCTTTACTTACAATTCTCCCTCGCTTTTCACTCAGTGTGATATAAAAAAACTTGGCCAATTTCACTCTGTTTCCACTCCCTGCCTCTCTCTCCTGCATTGTGCTGCAATATTTGGAGCAGTGCAAGAAACGTAAATATAAGCAAAAAACCGAAACATAATTCTCCCGCATTTCCCAGAGCTAACTCGGCGGCCCAGCTAGACACAAAAAACCCGGTAATTCCCCGGAAAGCCCATCAACCATCCCTACTCGTTGCTCCTCTCTGCACCGCTCCTCTTACATAATCAAAGGAAAGAAAAATAGGTTAAATGCACGGAGGCAGAAGAAGCTGATGAAATCCCACGGTGACAGTTTCTTTTTTCCTCCCTCCCCCTGCGGCGGGGGGGGAGGGGGGTGCTAGCGGAACCGGGTCACCCCACCGTGCACACCCGGCGATTTCTGATGTCATTTCCCTTCCTCCTCGGCCCCCTCCCCCCGCCCCGCAGGAAAACCAA
>NW_009189084.1:0-6119 GCF_000690835.1 Fulmarus glacialis | reverse complement strand
CAACCCAGGTGCAGGACCTTGCACTTAGCTTTGTTGAACCTCATGAGATCAGCCAGGATTCCTGGGCCTCTTTGCCCTTTGGGGCAATTTCCCATGGGATTCTGCCTAACAGTTCTCTGAAAAACTGTAGTTTGATCTCCTGAAGTCCTGAATGTCTTTATTTTGCTACTCACCTTCTTCAGTTCTCTCAGGATTTTAAATGCTACGATCTCAAGTTCACTGCAGCCAACTACCACATCCCTGAATAGCATTACGTTCATTACATTACATCCCTGAATCAGTATTATGTTCACGCGTAGCAGATCCAGATTCCATTTATTTCCCATGCCACATGCAGTTGTGTGCAGTCCACAACTGGATAGGTCCATTCAACCCACCAGCAGCTGTGTCAAAACCATCTAGAAATTTCTGGGATTGCTTGTGCCCTGCTGTGTGACCCATCTAGCAAATATGGTTAAAGTCTTCCATGAGAACCAAGACTAGTGATCTGGAGTTTTCAAGGAGGCTTCGTTCATTACCTCTTTTTGATCAAGCAGTCTCTAGCAGACTTCCTTTTTTCTTGTGACCTCCCCTCTGATCCTGACCCATAAGGTCTCAACAGGCCTTATGGCCTGTTCCTTTGCAGAACTCCATATCGGTTATCCATGCACATGCTGTCCATCCGCATGTGCATCCATCCTTGTATCCATCCGCCACCACACTCCATCACTACACTCCAGTTTTACAAGCTCTCCTGCCAATGATTGCATAGTTGTGCAGCTGTGCACAAACTTTGAGAAAAACCTCCTGTCTGATTTCCCCTGCATATGTTGACATGCTCTTGAGATGGGTCTACAGTTTCTTACAGGCCATTTCATTTGTATAAATTACCAGGTCATTGTCATGTAATGTTCTGGTGGTAAATTACTTTTGTATTTTAACCTATTTTCCACTTGTTTTCATGCCTTTAATTACTCTGTCCTTCAGAATACATTCTTCAGAAGTTGGCGTTAAAAGCCTTTAGTTACATGGATCACTTTTGTTCTCTTAACTTAAGCTATTAAACTTGCTGTTTTCTAGTCATATGGTACCTTTCTTTCTTGAAAGGTTTGTTACAATCCTTGTGCCTGGATTACACTGACATATGAAGGAGCCACATGGTGTCACAATCTGGGAACTGGATGAAGACCACCAGATCATGTCACGTAGCTTGCATATCAGCTTATAGGCACTGGTAACATAAAAGTGAAAAGATCTTCTAATCTGCTATCAGTACTTTAAGCCATACAGTTTATTCTTAGTATTGCTTTACATCCCAGTTCGTTTTAGCTGATAAAAGTGAGATTTGTGTGGAAGAAACTGAAATTATTCAGTTGCATTATATTTGTATTCTGTGGTTGGTACCTTTTCTAATGTTGCTGTATCTATGATATATAGATCTATCACAACATGTGCTACTGTTCTCTAAATTTCAAGACTTAAAAAAAAATGATGAATGTAGACATTAGCATTCTTGTGGGCTTGGCCATCAATATTTCAGCTTAGGTAAACAGAAGCTTTGCCTAATTTATTGGTTCTCATTATATATGGCATGTAGAAGCTGAATTCCCCTCTGCTTGGGAAATTCCCCATCTGCCTGGAAAATGACCTTTTCTGCTCTGCAAATCAATTTAGCAGAAGGGACACAGTTGGTTAATAATTTAGAAAAATGACTTCACTTGTCACCAACTAAATTGTCATGATTTTGACCCATTTTGAAATTAGTTAACATTTGCTTCCTTTCTCATATTTCATGCATAATTCATTTGGATTCTCACTATACTTGCGCTATGCTTCTGGAGTGGGGATGTTTTGTATAGTCACTCTTAAGAGCAATAGTAACACAACATTTGTCAAAGTGTCATAGTGAACAATGAAACCTCATTATATGTCACTCAGAGAGTTGAATGAAAAGTGATGCTACATCTAGGCAATTTTATACCTAAATCATGAAAGGTGAAAGACGGAAAACAAGTTTTCATTGCTTTGATTGTATTCCTGTTTGATTTGTTCTCTGAGAGCTCTACATAAGTCAATGTTAATATTCTTGGTCTTGATCCTGCTCTGCTGGAGTTACTGGAAATTTCACCAGTGATTTCACTGGGAACAGAAATAAATTCCAAGTGAATGAAATTACTCATGTGTAAGAGTTTGCAAGATAAGATCCTCTGGGGCAGAGGCTGTCAATTCTGTTTGCACTGCACAGCACTGAAGATATTCTTCATGCTACACTAAAAAAAAAAATAAAAGAGTTGAACACTGCATGCCATACCACATTGCTATACTGCAATCCCCCCAAAATAAGAGGTCATTACTCAGACAGGAAAAACAGGCAGTATGAACAGTTCAGTTTGACTACTGAACTGTAAATTGGAAGTTATTATTTCTAATTCCAAAAAAGATGCTGAACATTTGCACCCGGTCTTTGGACAAATGGCTTTTTCTGTGTCTCTTTCCTTTTCACCTTGTCTAACTACCTGGATTTATAGCTTTTTCTTATGGATGGGATTCTTCACTACTATGGTGATGAAATGTCTCTACCCACCAATCCTGAAGACAAAGAAAAATAATTTCATTCATGTATTGATTATACACTAAGTATTCAAATTCCATGCAGTAACACCTCTTTTAAGTTAAAATTTACTCACATTCCATCAAATCCAGCTCTTCAACAGAAAAACGAGCAGAATCAAATGTTCATCATCAACATACAACATTCAACAACAAAGCAGGCAATATAAACTGGACTTTCTTAAGCTGAGAGTATCCTCACCCTGGAGTTGAGATAACAGAAGCAGCATCAATGTTCACTAGGTTTACCTGTCACTTTCCCTAGAGCACAAGTTACTTCTATGGGTGTGGGGTGAAACGAGGTTGCCCGGCAGCATGATTTGGCTCCATCTAGCAATTTCATTAGAAAAGGTTTATGCGATCAAAGACATTAAAAACCCAGGAGTTAATCCAAGGAGACAATGTAAAAACATAAGCATAAGCTTTGCCATGTCGACATACAGCCACACTGTCAGTCATTGTCAAAACTATAGAGCATAGCAGCATATCACACCTTTTCCTGTCAAAATGTTCCCTCTGACAAAGGTCAGTGCCTTCATGACATAAATCTGTTATCCTATTATTGTCATAAGTATCATGAGAAGAAAGGAGTTGAGTCAAATGTTTGGAACAGATAGAGTCGATGCAACTTAATTCAGGAAAGGGCCATATTTCCCTTTTCCCTTTGTCAGGCTGCCAGCCATCAGCATGAGCGTTCCCTCTCGCAATCTGTTTGTGTTCCAGTGAGTAATAGCTTTTTACTGGCCTGGAAAATGACTATCCCATTACTAGCAAAGTGCATTCATGGGATCAAGTGCCTTTTGAATAGTTAAGTACATTGTGCCCTTTAAATAGACCAGACGGCTTCAGTTGAAATCTTTAAAACTACGGCCAATCTGTTGGAAAATTAAAAATATAGTAAATCCAGTGCTGAAATCAGGCATATTTATGAGCTACTCAAATATACAGCCATTTAAAATAGTTTGTTACTCAGTGGAATTTATGACGGTTTTTTCTTTACAAGAACCAACATCTCCAATAAGTCGTGTGCATTTGTAATAGATGGAAAATAAAGTAAAGTAATAATATCTGGCATAAATTATGCCAAATTGCTCACAGCAGAGTTTTGCTTCACATCTATTTGAAAAGATCCCAAATCATCATAAACACTGTGAGCATGACTCTCTTCCCAGTAATGCCAAATTTGAAAAGATCCCAAATCATCATAAACACGAGCATGACTCTCTTCCCAGTAATGCCAAGGTGAACTGGGAGTAAAAGCAACTGAAACCAATAAATGCACAACAGTGTAAAGCTGCAGTAAATACTAAGACCATCGAGCTTACTGGATATAAACATATGTTGGTTAAAACACATATAAGCATGTATAAACACATGTCAAGAAGTGGAAATTATAGATATCAAGTTTTCTGGATAGAGCTGGGCTGTTTCTTACAGTCAACAAGAAGACTGGGCTAAGTGGAAGGGCCTCAGCTTCTGAAGGAAATATTGCACAGGGCAATGCGAGTGAGGAATACGCATGCTTGCTGCCTCCCAAGTCTGATTCATGAATTCTATTCACGTGTGCCACGTGACTTCAGAATTTATATTGACATTGTCATTATAATGCTATAGCCATGCTAACATTAAACTTAAGGAAATGGGGTGGACAGGGACCTGGAGTTTACACTCCAGCGTAAATTGCAGAGCAAACTCTAGCATAGAGTTTGAAGGATCTGATTATTCAGTCACAGAATACAGAATTGCAGTGTTGGAGGATTGATTGGACTATTTTTCATTTCTTACTGGTTAAGTCTGTGATCTACACTAAATTACTTTTTTTTTTCTGTTGAAAATCAAACAAAAGCTTTGCAGATTTCATATGTAAAACACCTGCTGATCCCTCTTTCTGAGTGAATGGACCTCCAGGATTTACAATTCTAATAACAGAATTTTAAAAAGGAATGGTAGAAAAAATGTATTGTTTGCTTGTTTGTTTGACAGCCTCCTATCCTTTAGAATCTGAAAATGGAAAAATACAGAAACTGAAAAACAAAACAAAAAATGTAACCAGCCTTAGATAAAATACAGAAAACATGGTCAACCTCATATTTACTCCCTAGAGAAATTAATTTAGAGCTTCATTCCCATCCACATCTGTTTCAAATACCCCAGTCCTGGTCTTCTCTTTCTGCTGTTAATATAACTGGAGAAACTTTCCTGGTGAAGGTCACATCAATCTGCATCTTTCAGAAAAGCTAATGCCTGTACTTTCCCCACAACTTCCTTCCTCAAGATATTTTATGGATTCCAGCTGTAGCTTTAATGTCCTCTTTGCTCGTGTTCCCTTTATGTACTGTTTCTCCACGGTATAGCTGGCAGAAGTCAGTGCCTTAATACATTTGCAAACAATCTGTAAGTGGGAAGCAGGCATTATAAGCCTGTGTAGGAAGGTATGGGATGTCATCAGAGAAATCTTTTGGCTGGGGTCTTCAACTCTGCAAGAAGGTGCTGTAAAGATATTTCTAAATTACACAGCTAAATTAAAGCAAAATGAGTTGTAAAAGGGAAAGCAAGAACTTGGATCTGAAATAGAGAGATCTATCTTTGTGGGCAGCAAATTTGAGGAGAAGATCTAGATTGAACTTTATATTTGGCTATTAGTTGAGTAACCAGAAAAAATATATCCTAAATGGGTCTTAAAAAGGGTGCTGTCACTTGTTTATTCAGTAATAACTGGGGTGGGAAGTACAATTGCATTGAAATACAGGTTGCATTTATGGACTCATGCTCTCAGTCTTTAAGGACATATTGGTATAAGGAAACTGAAGGTAAACCAGTGATAATTCAGCTTCTCACTTTTAGGTTTTTTCATCCCTCCCGGAACAATTAGTGATGCATGTCTGAGCCATTGAACACAAACCCCAAAACCTGTCCTTACAATACTTCTTTTGGTCATTTCATCACGGAAACACAGAGGCCAAGGTATTTGAGTGAGAAGTTTTCTAATCACAGCTGAAAGAATTTGTCAGAGAGAAGAGTCAGGTCCTGAAGCACACAAATTTTTACTTTTCTGTGAAGTCAGACATGAGGCCTCTTTCCTATCCGTTTTGATGACCACTTCCGGTTTCAGATACCTTGTAGCAACGGGTTTTGGAAGCTCAATAAGACTCATATGAAGAGCTTAATGAGCTTTACATTTTCTTTCCTTCAACTCTATTCAGTTTTCCCTTGCTTTTATATCATGACTAAAACCTGTTAATAATGCCAACAATTTGATCTTTATCACTCTTATATCACTCTTGGAGTTATATGCCCTTATTTTTTACTGGTTGTCTTAAAATTGCATGAAGAACAGTAAGATGACATAATTATTTTTAATACTTTTAAATTAAAATAATAATAATTCTTATTTTAGCCTCTAAGAATCTGAAATTTTTAGTTTCATTAGTCTTAGGCCTTCATTAAATATGAAAATCAAATAACGATAACCCTCAGGAATGATGAAAAAAGCTGTGGAACTAAAAAAGGCTTCCAGAAATCTGGAGAGA
>NW_009189083.1:0-616 GCF_000690835.1 Fulmarus glacialis | reverse complement strand
TAAACCACAACATTATTAAGGAAACAAAACAGATCACCTGACCAGCACTCATTTCGATCTCTTTATCACCCATTTGTTTCTTTGCTAAGCACATTTGAACGAGCAAGTTTGTCTGTGTAGGCACCTACTGCTGGTCATCAAACTCATGCTGATCCAATTTCAAAATGCCATCATATAAAATTCACTCTGAAATCTGCAGAGTAGAAAACTGAAATATTATAGACTATTAATCACTTTTAAAAACCTGATTGAGCAAAACCACTCTTACAAAATCACAGAACTGACAACATTGTAAAGTTTTTACTTAGCTGTGTTTGGAAAAAAATACTTTTTCTTTCATTGCGACTAAACAGTACTTGTGCTATAAGATAATGCCAGGCATTACCTCTATCCATGGTTATGGATGTGAAGTACTACTTTTATACTGAAGCATATTGTCTTTGCACAAGTTGTAGAAGATGGTTTTGTATCTTCTTGTTCTCATTTCCTGTAATTTCACTGAAGCCAGTCCTATTAATTGCTTACTCTTTACCTCACAGATATGATGAAGTTTAGCAAATTAGAGTTCAAGTAACGGAGGCGAAGGACTCCGGAGCAGACGATCGCACCGCGGGAC
>NW_009189082.1:0-36930 GCF_000690835.1 Fulmarus glacialis | reverse complement strand
TGGGGGGGGGTGGGGGGCGGAGTGGGGAAAGGAATGTTAGTTACATTGGAAAAGATTCTGAGATGCTGTTTGGGGTGGAACAATCCAAAACTGGGATACACACTAATCACATGCTGAGCCTTCCTATCCTCACAGATAGCAGGCAAAACACCTTCCTCTCTCTCCCTCTTTAGGTTGTTCACCAAAAGGAACAATAGGTGCTCTCATTAAGGCAGAATTTGATCTCTAATTGGTCATTTCTACAGTTAAGGAGAATATTTCTCCTCTTAACTTATAGTTTCCATTTTTCACTTAATTGTTGCAAAGATAAACCCTGCTGGCATGAACCAGCACTGAATTGTAACTTGTAAACCTAAAATACAAAAGCAGCCTGGCTCTGCCCCCTGGACCCACACACAGGAGGGTCTCGGTTCTTCTCAAGAGTCATAGAATCATAGAATGGTTTGTGTTGGAAAGGACCTTTAAAGCCATGGGCAGAGACATCTTCAACTAGATCAGGTTTCTCAGAGCCCCGTCCAACCTGACCTTGAATGTTTCCAGGGATGGGGCATCTACCACCTCTCTGGGCAACCTGTTCCAGTGTTTCACCACCCTCATTATAAAAAATTTCTTCTTTATATCTAGTCTGAATCTACCCTCTTTTAGTTTAAAACCATTACCCCTTGTCCTATTAAACAGCCTTTCTTTCTTATAAGGCCCCTTTAAGTATTAAAAGGCAGCAATAAGGTCTCCCTGGAGCCTTCTTTTCTCCAGGAAGTCAGGAGAGTACTGCCAACAGTAACTCCACACTAGCCAAGAGTCAAGACAGACAAATCTCTTCCAAAGTAACTCCTGAAGATGGGGAAGAATGGAGGAGTCTAGTTAGGGAACAGCCCCACTCAATAACTGATAGCACAAGGACAGCCTGAATCCCTGTTTATAGCCTCAGTTGCGTGAGTGTCCGCAGGGCTGGATGCAGCTCTTACATCCCAGGACAGGAGAATTCAAGGCAGGGCTAGAGCTGAGCTCAACCTCGTCAACACTTCAGGTTCCGGGATTTGCTCCCAAATGAGTTGACAACTCAATGATGCTGCTGGCAATGCAAATATAATGCGGACAAAGGCAGCACAGTTCACACTAAGCTTTGGCTGGCTCTTGGTTTCTGCAAGGAACCACACCTTTTGTTTGGTTCAGTAATTGTGTTAAGGAGGGAAAACTAAACAAAGGGCAAGGCAGGAGGGGAAGAAAGCCCACAGAGAATCAACACACGCTCCTGAATCACAGCCCTCATTGCAAGAGACACTTCTGAGCACTTCTCTGAACTAGACCTTCAGCAAAGCAGCAGTATCACTAATTTCATTTGGGGGAAGGGAGGAGACAAAGCCTTGGGAATTGGAAGCTGGATCGTCCCCATTGCTGACAGCTATGCAAACATTTTCCATACCACAGACCATCTCCTGTTGCGGTAAGTGCCCCATGGAGACCTCTCCTGCCCCTTGATACTGTGCTGACACCTCCCCTCCTTCAAGGCACTTTGGGACAGCATCCTTATGGCAACTGCTAGGGTGGGAGGATCGCTTTGGTGCATTTGCAGCTTTGGTGCAGCTAGGTGCAATGCATGTTAGAAGCCAACAATATGTGCAGCTGCCTGAAGACCACCAATAAAAAAAGCCAGTTACAGGCATGTCTTGCACCTGTCGCTGGAAATAGCTCAATAAACTGTACCAGCAGATGGCACTTGCAAATACACGGCATGTTTCTTGGGTTGTGTCACAGCCATAACTTCCTGTGTCTGGCAAATAGCCTTTTCAGAGCAGCCCTCCAGTCTTTTGTATCAGTTCTTAAATGCCACGGATTGCGGCCTGGCAACTGCTCTTCGAGAAGTAGAGCTCAGCTCATTATGACATTAGACAGAGACCAACTCAGCGTGTTTCTCCCTTCTCTCACTTGCAAAACTAAGAATAAAGCATCGCTTTGGTTGCATAGGTATAAAGATATCATTCTTCTAAACAATACTGCTTGGTACCTACCTAGTGCCTCAAAGCCAAGGAATGCAACGTGGGTTTTTGGGGGGTTGGTTGGTTTGATTTTTTGTGTGTAGTTTTTGCGGTTTGTTCTGTTTTTTGTTTGTTTGCTTTGGGTTTTTGTTTTTGTTGTTTTGTTTTGGGGGTTTTGGGGGTTTTTTTTACACACACTAGTAAATGTAGCTCCACAGCTAATCTAAGATATACGAGACCTAATTATTCTTAAATTGCAGATGGGTAAACCAAAATAAAGATCTACAGCAAATTGGATGAAGTTTACTAAGTCATTTGCAGAATTTAAAAAAAAAATACAAACAAAACAAAACACAAAAACAAACAAAAAAACCACTGGAGGCTTTGGTCCTTTGTTTGCTGCTATGAACAAGAATTCAAATCACCAGAGATATAAGCCAGACTTAAAAAAAAGGAAAGAAAAAAAAAAGAGAAGAAAGCCCAATATGTTTAGTTACTTAACTGAAAGTGAAGCTAAGAAACCCAGATGGGATTATTCAGAGCTAAGATCAGCTATTCAGGAGGGGAGGAAAGGAAACAAGCATTTTAACCAAACTGACATTAATAACAAATTAATAACAAATACATTCTAGAAGACAAAAACATGCAAAAAATAAAGTCAGCGAAGGTCAAGAATAGGCTCCTATAGCAACGCACAGACATAAATGGCACTTAGGTACAAAACTTTGATTCACTTGGCTGGGATTCATGAGTTAGGAGCTTATTCTCTGCATAATGGCTCAAAGGTAATAATCACAAATGGTGCTATTTAAATGGAAAATAAATAGCCCTGTCTCTTTAAGGACATCATGTCTCATTCTCAGTGGAATAATGGCAGATATAAAAAAGCTATGATTTCAATATTTCTCATTATGACTTCTCTCCCTGCTCGTCTAAAAATAAAAGGCTACTCTGTAGTCCCAGATCAATCTAACTAAAAGAGAAGGGTTCGCTTACAACAACAAAATAACAGCTCTGACACTAGTTACATATTCATCACATGTGAAAATGGCCCCATAATGCTGCCTTCAAACCCTTCCAACAAGTAGTATTAAATTAGGTTGGGTTCGGGTTTTTTTTTTTCTTGCACCAAAAGCAAAATAAATATAGCTTTATTTAATGCTACTAAAAGGTTCAGATTCAACTGGAACCCCAAGGCATGTGGCTTTGTTGTTAAAGCACATATACTGACTCTATTGATTGGTGCAGTCCTCTGTGCAAGAGAATTTGTCACATCAATAGCAACTGAAAAATACTCAGGAGCTGTAATATGGTTTAAATGAGCAGTTACCACATCAATATAAAGAGCATTTTCAATGGCAGTAGATAGGAACCCTTTTGCAAACCTAGTATTTGTTTTAAGATAAAGGGTGACAACTTTTTTTTTTTACAAGGAAGCTTTTTTTAAGTAATGGTGAGCAAAACAGCAACCACTGTAACTGTCTTACGATCACAGCTCTCTCTGGGCAATAAAAGCCACAGTGGAAAGAAAACTTCCAAGCAGGAAAGGAATGGCAATGCTATGAGCCAGATGGATGTAAGGGCCAGAGAAAACCTCTGCTGCTTGCTTGCCTCCCTGGTCTTTTCCATTGCTGCTGTCCAGAGCGCACCTGTGTCACAGCTGCAGATCCACCCTGGGCTTTGCTTTCCAGGGCCCAACCTGGTACACTGCATGAGCTGGGAGATCCAAACCAGACGCAAATACACGCAGGACATGGGAGGAATACAGCACAGAAAATTCCTGACCTATCCTCAATGCCAAGCAAGAGCTGGGGAAGGAGAAAGCTTCTGCCATTCCTCACCCTCTCCCCCGGCCGCATGGGAGAAGGCGATACAAGGAAATGGCCATTCCCTCACTGTGGCAGGTCCCTTTCTGTTTGTTTTTTCCCCATTATCAGGGTGGTTGGTCCTGGCCACAGCTAGGTTTTTAATCCAACAGGCTGTCAAAAGACACTGAAGCATTGGAAAGCCACCTTGGATTTCCAATTTTGTGACTGGAAAGTGAGGAGAAGAGAAGAGCTCAGTTGCCACCACTCTATCAGGCGGTCAGTAATGTACTCAGCACCTATGGCCTGCCTCTCCTGTAGTTCCGCCTACGAAGCAGAACATCATTTGCCTCCACATGAGTCACCAACCCCCAGCTGATACTAAATGTGATCTAAGCAGGCACAGAGACAGACTCACTGGCCTCAGTAACATGCAATCTAAATTAAGATGACAAACAAGGTGCCAGAGGGGCCACTGAGGAGAAATCCATGAAGCTCACGGCAGGCTAAAGTGGTGGTGCTTCCTGCACTGGAGCAGCAGCTGAACGGCCTCAGGCCAGAGGGGACGGAGAGCTAACGCTTACCATCTGAAGGCAAACTGGACAAGTATTGGAAAGACAAATCCACTGCATATTACCGAGCAGAAATCTGAGTAGTTCTGCACACTACTGAGCAGAAATCCCATGAGTTCAGGAAATGTTTGGAAAACAAAAAAAAAAAAATCACTGGAAGCTGGGAGAGTACTTGGGAGAAAGCATCTTATGAGCATCTCCTGCTCTTACAAGGAGAGCGGCACTGTCCACTGCTGCATTAGTGGATACTGGGCTTGTAAGGTGTGACACAGCACAGCTGTTCTCACAGGCCCCCTAAGATGTTTAGCCTCTGCTTTGGTCACAACTGAATTGCAAAAAAAAAAAAAAAAAACCCAAAACAAAAAAACCCACGAAATTCATGGCAAGGAACAAACCTCCATTTTGTGGGATTGAAAAATCCCTGTTTTTCAACAATAAGAATTAGTTCTATATTTTCAGGGGATGGAACATACTTTTCCTGACTTGGTGTATTTTTAGAGTACAATTCTCTCTCAGTCACACCCCTTCTTCCCTTGGGTTAATGTACAATGGACATTCTTGTCATTCAGGCAAAAATCCCACTAAAGGAAGACGAGAAGCGGCATGTGCTGCAAGTTTTGAAGGAGATGAGAAATTTCACACTATCCTGATATCTTCTGGGTAACTGCTTATTTTATGATGACTAATAGGCAATTACTATGGTAATACTGCAATACAACATGTGTGAGGTTTGGGAATGAGAAATTATAGGTAACTACTTTGGACTCATTTCTATGGTAACAAAAAGTAATTGTCATTAAATACCAGTTATATTGCGGCTGTACCTGGTAATTATAGACTTTTTTATGCCCAGTAACATAAATAAAACCAATAAATTTATTCAAAAGGTCCATGGTTGTTTACTTATACGTTGTTATATAGAATACACAATGACAAACACCTAATTAGGAAAAATAAACTCCATCGAGAGCTTCATCTTGTCATCTGAGATGGATACTCTGTTTTTCAATTCAAGGCAATGCATGAATTTCACACGCAATAAATGAAGCTAAGAAAAAAACTTTCCCCACCAGAAAAATAGGTGAAAAATAATCAAGAGATATAATGCAAATGACAGTATGCACATGAGTAGCCATGTCTTACAACTGGACAGGTGATACGAAGAACCACATAACATGAGGTTATGTGTGTCACTGTGAACATACATATACACATGTATGTATGTAGGTATAGGTATGTACAACGTACATTAGACATTACATAATGTACAATGTACAAGTGATATTATCAAAAACCAAAATCAGCACTCCTCAGTGTTACAACACATAGCTCTGATTTAGAGCTAAAATAATTTGGATAAAGTCCACATACGCTTTTACTGTCAAAAGACCCCTCATAAATTACATGTGAATGCAAATGTTGAACTTTGACTATTTCTAGAGTCACAGAAATAAAGTCCACAAAAACCTATTCAGGATAAATCTGAAATATTTCATTGGTCCAAAGCCTAGTTTTTTGTTTGTATTTCAGACTCTTCAAAAGGGATCTTTAAAAAAGGCCAGTTTTTAAACAAACCATGCCATTAACAAACAAAAACAAGAGAAGATTGTCCTTTATAAAATGCTGATATGAATAATTTTAAATGTTTCTCAAGCCTTCCCAGCTCCCTTTTTTCACTTGAAACAACTTGCCAAATTCAACTCACTTCTACAAACCATTTCAGTCCTTACAAAACTATGTTTCTGGGGCAAAAATATACCGTTTGTCCAAAACACTTCATCCAAACACAGCTTTCATTGCAATATGGACTCTGACACTGTTTATGGTGAATTTGGCTTTCCAGTCTGGGTAGGACTGGCCTCCTTTCTGTCCAACAAATTGCTTTGTTAACCCCTCACACAAGCAAGCAGTAAAGATTGTGTTGACTTCAAAAATATCGTACCTGACAGGGAAACAAGAAAGGATTAGAATCAGTGTGTGCCCTCTTCTCCCTATTCACACAAATTCTTGCAGTCCCTACAACCAAGCTAGAAGGATATTGTAGCTATTGTAGTGATGACAGTCCAGAACATTTCAGCTAATTCATGGCTTTAATTTACTGAGGGCTGATACTGTCACAGCTGACCAACTGAAGGCAACACAGAAACAGCAAGAAACAGGAAGCCTTACTGGGTCATGCAACAAAGCCTTTATAGAATGGTGGGGGTATTTCAACTGCCTTGTCATGGCATTTCTGGGATATCTCAGTGAAGAGCTGCCCAGACTAAGAAACACATCCCTTTTGGTGCCAGTATAAGGTTTCATCTCCAGAAGGTAAGGCTGACAAATTGGAACTAATCTAAGATGGTGTGGTACAGTCATCTCGCCTGCAGGGACACATTTCAGCATTTAGCTGCAGAATGCCAGCTTAAGAACAAGCTCTCAATAAAGGAAAGTTCAGGCCAAGCCTGGGGATGCACGACTTTTAAATCAAGAACACTTTTTTTTTCCTTAGTCTAACCCCACCTCCCTGGGGATGGTAATAGGTTCAAAAGATGATAATGTTATACTGCAAGCAGAAAGAGAAAAGTCAAGAAATCTCTTTTCCCAGCACTAGTTTTCCTTTATTTCCTAAAACTTTTTCACAGTTTAATCCATCAGAGAGGGTGAGATTAGTGTTATGGAGAAACTCACAAATATTTTTATTTTTTGCCATCTTCTTTCATGAAGCTAAAGATCAAGTCATGCACCATCCCCAGCAAAAGGTGTCTTTCAATTCAGGTGAGAGCTCGGGGCAAGTTACCAGCCAGAACGGAGGCCAAATGGTGCTGAAGACTCACTATTTTAGGTAGGTCAAACAATGGCATCTTCCTGAGCAATTTAATTAACAAGCCCATGTGGCATAATGTTTTCTACACACTGTAACTGCAAAGCCATTTACACTTAGACGTACAGTAATACCAGGCTTTAAAGACTTCAAGAAAAGGATGAAGCCTGTCTTCCTGTTTTGGGAGAGACCCTACGTCCTTGACCACAGTAAACAGCAGGTACCTATTGTTATCCTGTATGTTAGAAAGAGCTGGGTATACTTGTGGCAAGAAAAGGACTATGGAGGGTTTTTTTCACTGAAGAAACAGTGCAGTGTAGTAGTCATCTTCACAAAAGGGTACGATGCTGGCAAACCAGCAAACAACAGCTAGCACCGCAAGCAGGAGCAATCCCAATTAGCCAGTCAGTACTTTGGCTTGCAGGTGAATTTGCGCCGAGGGCTCCACTTCTCTGCACCTAACCCCTCTGACTCTTGTACCCAGACAACTCTGATCTCTTGTAGTGTGTTTTGCCCATGATTTTTCATTTCTCAGCTCTTTTCAGAAAGAAAGAGGTGAAAGCAAAAATTAAATGTTCTGACTTCTAAACAGTCAGTCAGAAATTTCACTGGATATAAAGTCTAGTAGAGGTAATTTCACCAACTCTCTTGGTTTACATACGTAAGTAATAGCTATTAAGAGATAGAACTGTACTAGTTCACTTTCTATTAAAATATTTATGCTTTAAGATTACAATCATATTGCAACTTTTGTCCATTTATTTTTAAAAAATATTTTTTAAAATTGCGTATAGACCTTCCAAACATTCTAAATTAGAGGGGATGCTTAACCACCCCTTTAAGTCACATAAGGCATCTTGTCTTTTTATTCCTAACTGTATGAGTCCACAAATACACTTCTTAAACTCTTGCATATACTTGAATAAATCAGTAAAGTTTAGCACCCTGTTTCCATGCATCCTGATACACTGGGCATTGACGTTCATTTCCATGACCATTTATTTTATTTTAGAGCCGTCTGAACGTACACACAACATATAACAACCTTCCTCACAGACACGTCTGTGCCGTGAGCACTTGTGCTTTATAGCTGTGACATTAAACTCACTTGTTGCTGGTTATGAACATTTTACCGCAAGAAAGTCCCTTTAGAATCACAACCCATTTGGCCTGTTCTCTTGAGAATGAGCAACCGTTTATAGATAATAGACAATTCTTGGCATTATTGTTGTAGTTTTGGCTTAAACTCCTAAACCTCAGTTCACAAGCACTCAGAACAAAGGAACAATGATTTTGGAAAAGAGCACAGGACCCAAACCCTTGGTGAAAGTCCTGTATCCCCAAAAACGACAATGAAGAAAATCCCATCAGCCAACTGTTACCATATCATCCTGGGTAAATGAGTGGTTAGTTTCTGTTTTGATCACAGGAGAACTAGTATATCCCATCCCTTCTAGGAGAACTGCTGACATACTCAGGCTTTTAATGGTGCCCACTGCGCCTGGGATTTCAGAGGACAGCGAAGTGCATCCGGCAGCATACTTTGCCAATCGTACAAAGCTGTGTACTGGTGGGGTAAAAAAATCTCTCTCACACTGGCAGGAGATCAATTTACAAACTCAAGCATGAGGTTTAATTACCCATTTCATTATCTTAGCTTGCATAGCTCTGAATGTGAACCTTCAATGAACCAAAGAAATAGTCACTAGCTACTGCTTTGAGAAAGAGGGAGAGAACAGGAAGTTCAAATACCTACAACTGCTCTTGCTGCATATGGCACCACAAACCTTGTTTGCAAAAGCAGGGGGATTGTCCCCAGCCAATAGATCTGTGTTATACCATGCTACATGGAAGACTTCTGAAAGTCCTATTTATGTGCTAATCTGAACAAAGACCAAAAGAGATGAAACAGACTTATCTAGCCAATCACTGAGAAGCCTCAGAGTTAAATTTTCAAATACTAGCAATTGATCCTTTGAGATTTTTTTAAAATTCATCCAGTAAATTCAAGCAAATAAATTGTGATGTGCTTGTGGATTTTGTATGAGCTGGAAATAAAGTGTTTGCTGTAAATTATTCACTCAGCACTAGTTAACTACAACGCCGGCACATTACTAGGCTTTTTAATATTCTTCTCAAGATAATAGGTAGCATTTTGCTTATTACCCTCATTTTTAAGTTATTAGTTACATTAGGCCTTTTGTAAATAAAGTGAAGAATTGCAAGAAAATCAAACGCTTTTCCAACTACCTCATTAAAAGTCTCTTTAGTTCAGAAGGGTTGAAAATTCTGCATATCATGAAAAGCTGTAACAACAGTATGCCATCAGCCTCAGCAATTCCAAATGAATTCACATGCCCTTTCATAATACCTGGGTTCCCAAAAGTCTTTTCAAGTTATGAGCCATATGCATGTCTGTAAAGCTGCGTGCCTCTCAAAAGGTATAAATAATAGTGCAGGAGAAAAACCTACAGGGCAAGTGAATTTATGGGGGAAAACGAAAGCTACTTAATTGCAACAGGAGTTGTCTACGTGCAGGGCACCTGGACAGAGTAAAGCAATGTAGTATCAGATCCTAGAGCCATTTTAGGGCTTCATTCCTGTAAGGTGACATAACCTTTATGATAAATTCCTAGTGCTGTCAGACTACTGCAATATCACTCCCTGCTTTTGGATTTGCCAAGAGTTGAGGGAGTATCAGTGTAGCTGGAAGGAGACCATGTGTCCTCAGAAGTTTTACTTATAAAACACATATATAAGCACTGTTGAAATCACCTACACAATTCCCTGCTATTTCAGTTAGTAAGTAGCAAAGCACAGGAGGGCTAAGCAGCACATATCAAAACAAAGAACAGAGGCAGCAGCGCCATTTTCTGCAACTTCTAGCTTCTTCCTCAGTGGTCTCCTCATCCACACAATAACCCAGTCTTATTCTGCTTAGCAATGCAATACTTAATTAGATCAAAGCTCAAGGCAGCCTGGCTACAGAGTGTATTGTGTTATTTAGTCTTGCGCTGTAAGCAAAACCACATACAGTATTATTACATTTCTCAGGGGCTTCTCCAGAGAACTATGTGGTACATGTAATTGCCCCCACAAACAAATCATCAACTAATCAACTGCTTTTCATTATCACCTCCAGCAGCACATTTATTTTGTAAATAAATGCATTAAGAGCAAACAATTTCAGGGAAAACAAAAGATTATCTGAATACGTTCTCAACAGAGGAGGTGGTAAAGTAGTAATTCAAATACTAAAATGAAGCAAAATTAGTATAGGGTGGAATAATTATTCCATTCCATGTATCCCTATCTATTACAGTACAATAATAGACTGAAATCTGAGACTTTAATGGATGATCTGGGTAGTTGAAGGGAACTGTGATTGACTGACGCATTTACATAAAGGCTGATGAGCAGCATAATGAATGCATTCATAAAACACAGCTAAGGTCTAACTCTAAGCTGACTTTACCTGCCACACCTAGAGAAGGCTTGCAGAGCAGATACCCTGCTATCTTGGAGAGTTGCCCTCTACCTCCTGAAGCAAGCAAATTTGCCATTGAGCCCCCTCCCTCGACAGGAACTCCAGGAAGCATACAGCCACATGAGCACCTCCAGTTTAAAAGGAATGAACTGAAACAAGCCATATAAGATTCAGTGACGAAACAGTGCAGGGTGTATAAGGTAGATATAACAGTACACAGATTCATACTCCACACCCTACCTGTAATTTCCTAGGTATACTCCATCAGGATTGAGCATGGGTGCAATCTTGAAGACCAGGTGGTCTCTCAGTACTTTCGCAATAGGATGCTGGCTCACAAGGAAATCAATTATACCTGAGAAAAATGAAAGAAGAGTTTGAAGAGGGGGGGTTTATAACATCACTAATTTCCAGATATCTATCTGAAATTTCACACATAAAAGATTAGAATGATCATTCCTCTTGGTTCCTGGCACTGCTCCTGCTTCCAACAGAACAAACCACTTGCAATCACGTAGCACCTGCCACCTTCTAAAAACTCGAGAAATAAGAACTTGAAGGTCAAATACCTTAGTCCATCCTCATAATACAAGTACAATATGGCTACATTATCAGACACAGCCAAGTTTTCCACAGAGGAAGAAGTTACTGCTCATCAGCTGAGCCACAATAAGAAAACATTTCTCCTCCTAAGTGGTGAAATGAAGTAAAACCTACTAGGTTTAAGCCTAGCCTAGTTTAAGCCTACCTTACATACCCAGCATGCATACATCGGCACGCACTGCAGCTCAGCTAACAAGTGACAATTTGTTGAGCTGAGGCACCTCAGATTTGTTTGGGCATATACACAGACCTACCCTTGACATATGAACACAGAGTTCAGATCATCTGCATGTATAAAGAGGTATAAAATGCCTCACTAAAATTGGGAGAGTTACATAAACTCTGTACCAGGCACAGGGAAACTGTGGGATTGACAGACTGGAATTTATAAGGCCAGATTCTTCACTTACTTTACACCCTTAAAAACCAGGAGTAACTCCACCTCATCAGTGAAGCTCCTTTAATGTGGAACCAAGGCAAGTGCCAGGGGAACCAGATCCTAAATGTCCTTCCTTCGGGCACAGTCACAGCACCAGACCCCGCAGGAGCTCCTGCCTCTGGGCCTTGTGCTGAGGGAGCAACTAAACATCTCCTTGCTCCAAGGCTGGTGCTGGGGCAGGAGGCAAGCAGTCTGGCAGTTAAATTCATTGCTTATTCCTCCACTGAGTTAGTACAGACAGAAATAGCTTCCAGGGAATGAATGTCGAGATAAATTGAGTTCCTGTGTAATCTCAGGACACCCACAGATAGGTCATGACAATTTGCTATTTATTGTAAGGTCCATCCTGTGATGCAGGAACCATTTGCTGAATTTCCCCAGAATAAATCAATCATTACGCTCTAGTAACAGGATAAAATTAAGCACAGAAAAATTAAGGCTGATCATCAGTAAAATTTCACTAATGGCAAGCTCTGTTAGACTGTGGAATTGTCTCTCCAGGGGAAGAGTGGAACCCCGTCATCAGAAACGTTTAACACTGGACAGGGCAAAGCCCTAGGGAATAGATATAACAAGCAACAATTCAGCATAGAAGAGATGGCATGGACTAACTAGCTGGCTTTAGACCTGATTTTTTGTGATGCAGTCAAAATCTTTAAAACCAAACAAGCTAAAACCCAGGTACATGCCAGGTTAAATACACTTGTTTATAGCTTGGCTGAAAAATACATTAAAGATGGGACCAAAATTTCACATTCTGTACAACTCCTTCATTTAGCCTATTTCCTAAGGCCCATTCTGTATTTCAAATACTAACAAATCTGAACCTATGCTGCTGTTGGGATGAATTTTAATTTGCTGAGGCACGTGGGGAAAAAATAGGCTTATAAAATGTCTGAGATGATCAAGGTATAATTGACTCTAAACATCAGCAATCTTTTCATCTATTAATGACTAATCCTGAAGAAGAGAAAGTCCCTTTCTGTAACCAGGTCTTCCACTTGAGAAGAGACTAAACCTGAATTTCTGAGGCAAATTAGCATATACATAATTATATTGCTCAGGAAATGTTTCTGCAATTACCTCCTCCCAATGCAGGAAACTGAACATCGATCTGCTTTTTGGCTGTTGTTGTGTCTTTTGTTCATTATACAGCAGCAAGAACACAAAGAAATGACAGGGACACAGTTGGATCCTGAATAACCAGGTTTCTTAACTGTATGCAAACATGAAAGGCTTAGCTATGTTAAACTGCTGCTCTAACTGTTTTCTGGCAATGTCTAAAACATAATCCACAGTACACACACCTGGTGGGCTCAAAACTACTTAAAGGGATACAATCCCACACTTAGTCCATGGCTTCTCAAGACACTATGCTGGGTTTAGTTTTAAAGAGCTTGCAACTAGACTCAAAACATCACATCAGTTTGTGTTTTCCAAAATACTTGGAAGAGTTAGCTATTCAGAAATCAGTATGTCCAGAACATATTTTATCCTAGGTCAGGTACGATCTTTCAAAGCAGCCACAACAGAAGTGGCATAAATATCACATTGTGTACACGATCATCACTTCACCAAAGACCTTGGTGAACAGTTTTGCCATGAGATCTGGCAGTGTACCAAGCGTGTACTTGTGACAGCGCTTCATGCAGCAGGAAGGACCACAAATACCTCGGGTATAACATGACTGCTTTTCATTCAGGAGGTAACACAGGAGCCCAAACTCTCAGAGCTTTGCTCTGGCTGTAACTGCACCAGGGAAGAGGCTTGTCCAGGTTCTGCTCATTTTGCTCCTGTTATTGATGCAGCATCACTCACAGAACCTGGCAAAGGCATCTTGGCAACTAGAAGCTACAGTTTTCACCTTCACGCAAGGAATTGTTATTCCCTATCCAAGAACATGCTATGACGTGGAAGGCTGTGTATAAACACGTAATGGGTGAGCCTCGGCTCTGCATGATTCACTGTTGCACCAGGCACACCAGACTAAAGGGAAGAGATTGACCTTGGGCATCCAGCAGCTTGGTGGCAAATGAGACCCAGCATTTCCTAATGTACCACAATCTATTGGGGAGTACTGCAGCCAAGTTCACCCAATCCAAAGAGATTTACTGTATTTTCTTATTTAGGAGGCAGTTAATTAAATCTGAAGAAGTCTTACCCCATGATAAAAATACAAAGCAAGAGTTAAAAATAGCTGACTCACAGAATTCTAACCTGGAAGTAAAGGCAGTTCCAAGGAACATAAGGGAAGCATTAGACGAAAGCATACATCTACGTGTACAAACCTCACCATAAAATTATTGTAAGCATCCAAATAATCAATACAATTAACAAATAGCTTTGTCTTTCAGAGGAACCCAATAGTCTCTGGATCAATAACATTTAAAGTAAAAAGACAGATATCATCACAGAGAACTTGATCATCATGTTAATAAATCAATACAAACTAAATTTTACAGCTCTATAATCAGCAAGAGACATATCAGTGTATCTCATTAGGCCGGGGTTAAGAATTTGGCAGCAACTAAAGCCCATTTAATATCATTTATATCAAGGCAGACATGGCAATACAACAGATGCCCTAATTTATTTGTTGATCTTTGTATTAAAATAACAGTTTGCTGGTAAACAGGAAGGGTAATGATGCCAGTCACCCTTGTTAGTGCCTAATAATTGCTTAATTTGTCCACTAATTGACCTGTGCTACTGTTGAAGCACTGGATCGTGTTGCAGGGCATGAAGTAAACAAGGCCACTGTAATGTTACTTTAGAGAATGACTTCTGGAAATAGAACTACTTATTGCTATAAATTTTCTCTTCACAGATGAGCAGATTAATTGGTCTGCCAATTAGTCTGCTATTAAAGAAAAAAAGGGCTGCCCACAGATTGGTTGGATCTTCGAACCGCAGCCCCAGTTTGGGTCAAATGAAATAATCCAATCTGAATTAGTCACATCAGCTATGAAAAATAAGACAAGTATTATTTAAAAACAAATCTCTGTGGCTGGAGATCAAAGAAAATAGCCCAACAACTAAGTATTAGCTCTTCAAGTTACTTAAAAATAAAATGGAAAACATGATGGAATGGGCCTACTCAGGCACATTACAGTATGGAAAAGTTCTCCAATTAAAAGAAGCAAAGCAATATAGATTATTTTTGTATCATCCTTTCTGGAAAGTAATTAAAATCATTGTTTTTCAAATAATAACATGCAATTATAGATGCTGCCTGGAACCGGAACAGCTCAGAAATCAGCATTCAGCCATGACATAAGAAAAGGCTTATCCATAGTCCACTAAAAATCAACTACAGTCTTTACATTAACTTAAGGAGCTTTTCATAGTTGTGAGGGAAAGGAAAGAAAGAATCAAAAACAAGGAAAACACTGACAACTGCAAGTCATTAGATACACAGTCACAACGGCTTCAAAAATTTTAGCAGTTTTTTACCAGTCTTTCTTCATAGCACAGCTTCACTGAAACTGTGCTAAATCAGGACCAAATCTCCTCTACTCTGAGTCACTTCTCTGTCACTATTCTTTCTCAAGACTAAACACGCTTTCTCAAATTTCTCTTGCCTTCTGCAGCTCAGCACCTTTCACTTACTCCAACACCAGGTCCTGTGGCATCTCTCTGCCCACCCTAATCCATCTCAAACTATCTACAAGTGCTTCACAAGCAAGTTGATCCTTCTCTCTCCCATAACATGTCAAAGAAATCTTCTCTGCTTACATTATTTCCACTGTTCCGTCTGGGCATTTCATAGAATCATAGAATCATTAAGGTTGGAAAAGACCTCTAAGATCATCAAGTCCAACTGTCAACCCAACACCACCATACCCACTAAACCACGTCCCTAAGCACCTCATCTACACGTCTTTTAAATACCTCCAGGGATGGTGACTCAACCACTTCCCTGGGCAGCCTGTTCCAAGGCCTGACCACTCTTTCAGTGAAGAAGTTTTTCCTAATGTCCAGTCTAAACCTCCCCTGGTGCAACCTGAGGCCATTTCCTCTCGTCCTATCGCTGGTTACTTGGGAGAAGAGACCAACCCCCACCTCACTACAACCTCCTTTCAGGTAGTTTCCTCAAGTAACTGCCTTAAGCTCTGTTTAAACTTCCTGCTGTCTCTAATATGACCTCTTCACATTTGCTCCTTCCAAAGAAAAGCCTGTCTTATCCCATGTTTCTCCATTACCACATCCTCTCACTCTCAGTCTGACAATATGTTTAATTGTATAACTATATAATACATTTGCCCTGTTCTTATTACTGAAAATCTAATCACCACAGATCCTAATGCAATATGGCAACTGCTAATGCGAACATATCCTGCACTGTGTCTAGTATATGCCGAGAAAGAAGTGATTTATATCTTCAGACCCATTTCCTAACACTGAATAGCTGCTGGTATCCTGCAGTCAGCTCACCATAGCCTGCAAGTTAAAGAGAATGTAACAATTAGGCTCTAACAAAATAGGATATATTCATTGGAAAACAAATAAAAGGGAGTCCTGAATGCTTATGATTATATAAAACTATTGAAGTGTTCTGTTACAGGAGACTGAAACCAATGTGAAAGACACTATACTTACACTTTTGTGGAAAGTAGGAAAGCAAAAAATGTGGGGTTGGCCTTTTTAGAGAGGTTATTTAATGTGATGGTGAAAAAAATACCAAACGATAGGGCCAAGCAGCTACAATATTCTATCTCCACAGAAGTACAGCACAAGCAGTAAAAACCAGCAAGCCACTGCTATGCCACCACTTGTCTGTGACGGAACCCTCTTTTGGCAAAGGGGTCCTTGTCTGTTCAGTCTTTGCCCTTTCTCGTGGGGCTGCACAAAAAAAACCCAAAACAATACAAAACATGAAAAAGACAGACGGACACTCTTCTCCATCCCAGCATGGTGGGAAAGTTGTCACACTGACACTGAACCCTACTCAGCACAGGCAATCCCATTCCAGCGTGGTCTCTACAGAATGCATACCTGTGCTTTCAGTGCAGCCCCCAGCACAGGCCAATATATAGAAGTGATCCAATAATGTCTTAGCCTGAAGTGTTTCCAATATTCAACACAACAGCAAGAAAAAAAAAAGCATGTGAATGGTGATAAATGAGCAGAGCTGACTCACAGCAGGGTTATTGACATGATCTAAGATCATGCTGTCACTGAAATTATCCCTACAAAAGATCATTGCATAGAGTGATCCATAAGCACAAGATCATTGCAGATGCTGACTCCGCTCCTTCTTACAGTGCTGCTCCTCCTCTTAATGTGTAAAAACAGACTGCCAGACTCAACTGTTTGTTTTGTTTTGGTTGGTTGGTTTTTTTTACACTTTTTAGAAACATGTTTATTGGGGGGGCACACAAGGGGGCGCACATTGATTCTAACATCAATACAGAAGGAATTTATGGATTTGGAATGCTTTATTAATTGGTTTCCTTGTCTTTCCAAAGGTCCCTTTGGAATCCACAGCAAAAACAAAGTTTATTTCATCAAAATTATAAAAATATGGGTGATGAAGGAACACTGCAAAACTAAAACAGGCACCTGGTTACAGTGTTAGATGAAGGAAAATTTGTTGCCTGAAGTATATCAGTCAATGGTTTTCAGTTGCCAAACCTGAACTACATGCATATGCCTCTCTCTGAGTAGTTACTGCAATTAAGTGAGAGTGGGAAGATCCAGAACACCAGCTGGTTTTCATTAACTCCCTTCTCTAGCCATCCTCAGTACACACAAAAGTGCAAGGGAATTGCACTCAGAGAGGGATGCAGTACCATGTACAAAAACCTTAGTAAGTATTCATCTGATCCTACTTTTCAGCTCAGCCTCTGCTCCTCCTGTTTCCTCTATGCTGATGCTCAAATTTCATCTAACCTTCCCCCAGGATAGGCTCAGAGGGGGCCTGCACAGGCTGCAGATGCCACATGATGAAAAACAATCAAGTTCTTAGAAAATGCAGAGAAGTTAACAATTTTTCCCAGTGGTTCCCACGGACAGGAAGCTCTCAAGGAAGACAATAGCTAAACAACACAATTACGCATGACAAAACAGGAGCCAACCAAGGCAGGTAAGACAGCGTTAGGAGGGGGATGCAGTAGGCGAACCAGACACATTCCTGGTTATGGTTCATCTAAGGTATCCCTAACTAGACAAGTAAATATTTCAGTGCTAAGTAAGATCTTGTTACTTGAGTGTGCTTGATTAAAAGCACCCCAAGAAGTCCCTGTGGTCATTTCAGTTATTTTTTTTCTCTGCAACCATCACTGCTATTGTCAAAAAAAAAAAAAAAGAACAGCTGAGTCCCTAGTGGATTGTACACATGGCCACACTTCACCTATTTTTAAATAAATTTTAATCAACTTGAGACAGAAAAGTTGTACACCTAACTTTAACGATTCAGCTGTGATAAGCAGATTGATTAGGAGCACATCAAGCTATATTATGGCATATTTGTTCTTTTATTTACTGTTTACTCTCTCATCTATTCTCTGCTGTAACTCTATGTCTCTTCAAAGCACAGGATTAAAAGCAAAGGAAATCTCAAATAATGGGATAAAATGAATGTGCAGGAAATGAATGGGTGAATTAGATTACAGCAGATGAAACACTGAAGTCTCAAATGCAAAATGCATGGAGTTTATTTAATTTGTTACTCTTTTAAAATGAAAATATGCTCACTGACTTGAATTAGTAATTTCCCTGTTTTAAGATATGTTAGGCCATTACAGCTAAGCCTGTTTCCAGAGCAGTGAAATAAATGGAAAACAGCCAGTCTCCCAGGGAACGCACTAGCTCACTGCTTTTTGCCAGCCCAGTGAAACAGTGCTAATGTCAGCTCCAGAGAAAACCGTGCTTCTGCTGTAGGGGCTGCATGCAAAGGAATTGATAATGACTAGCAACAAATACTTAAAATGGCAAAGCAAGGCACTATAGATTTTAATGCAAGTTTTAACGTGCATACTAAGCACAGACAGTAATTGATTTAAAGAACATTTTAAAAATTATTGTTCCTGACCTCTCCCTCCCTCTCTCCTCCAGTTAGCATAGGGTTCCACAAATGATTAATCTGGCATTCAGTATGGCTGAAACACAAATCCATGTGAAGGAAGCAAGAGATGGGAACAACAGTCAAGAGCCTCCCAAATGGATTCTGCCAGCGTAAGAGAGAAAGATGGCTCTGTCAGTCTCTGACCTGCATCAGGGCATCCCAACCCATCACCTCCATCCCACCCCTTAAGGTTTCTCAGATATATTCTTTTGCATGTAATGATCTAACTGAGGGGACTGAAGTCTCTGCTGGAGGACCACAAGTGTGTGGCAGGCCTCTCTAGACAGATCAGCAGACCATAGTTTGTGAGGACAGTGAGTAGCAGTTGTGTTACTGCATCACAGCTCTATAATTAAATAAGACTCTGGCCATTCTGGTACCCAAACATTTTGACTGCTTTCCAGAACACCTAATAAAGTTATAAAAATCCTTCTCACACTGTTTTATGGATACAGGAGACATTTCTGCCATTACAGCCCCAAATAACATTAAGATTGCAAATTCCAGGAGGATTCAGGAACATCTTGCCCTAGTAAAACATTCTAGGACTACTGGGTAATAAGATGGACCATATGATGCCACTAGGCAGACCTTCTCGCCCATTTTAATGCATCTGCTGATTAAGAATAGATGGGACAGACTGGGATGGAAAACACCCTGTGAATGTATTTCCTTACATTTATATTCCTTGATTTCACACAAAGGAGGTACACTTACACCATCTACCTTTCATGTGCACTGACTATCCCACTCTTTTTGCTGGATGTCTACGTTTAGACCATGCAAACGTTGCCTCAAAACCCCAAAGAGTTCCAGACCATGGTGCTCCAGATGTGTTTCAAGCAGGTAGACTATGTAGAGAAATGGATGTGACTGGAATAGTCAGCCACAAATCAGCAGTCTAGAAGTAGAATCAATTCAGTGCAAGAAGTTGGTAAGTGATGAGTGTTTGGGATTTCCTATGTATTTTTATGAGCTGTGGTTCTTTCCTCATAAAAAGATTCACATCTGCTTCGGAGGATATGTGACTGCTGGTGCTGGGCTGGAGCACAACATCCTGATTCAGTACTGAAAAGATATAGATATACATTGCCAGTAAAACATAATTAAAGTTGGCATTCCCAGTGACTAGGGTGTGGGACCAGGAGCCAGAATGCCTGATCTTGGTCTCTAGCACTGCTGATTTTTGGCAGGTTGCTACCAGAGTCTGCTATTTTAGTATATTCAGCTTGAGATAGCAATGGCCAGATTTGCAGGGTAACAAAGCTAACATCTGTGGGGCCAAAACCAGCAGATGGATTTTTCAAACTCATGAAGCTCATTGGTGCTGACTGCACTTGGAAATGTGGCAAGTGGCCACAAAAAGGGTTTGCTAGGTGTTGAGCAAATTCTGAAACATTTCTATTCTACCCAGCTACCGCTAGAGGAGATCTGTGCCACTGACAGTCCATTCCCTCACACCTTCTGCCCCAAAGATAAGCACTTTCTAAAAACCAGCCCTGTAGAGGTCAAGATGGAAAGCCTTTTAGTGACAGAGACAACCAGTACTGCTGGTCACTTCGGAAATGCAGGATTGAGTGCTCTCAGCTCTGTTGTCTTCTTTTCTTCCAAACAAAATCAAGGAGCGCTAAAACTGTTCCACAAACCATAGGTGGTGCTCAGCACCTCACAGGATCACCTGGGGAGGGTAAAATGTGGTATTTTAATTTTGCCTGTTAAAATTGTCAACCAAAAAAGAGACAATTAAGTATTTTGTGGGGGCAAGTCTAGCTCCTACTTGAAAGTTCTCCAGATATTTTACTCTAGCCAACACCTGGTCCTGCCTGAAAAAATAACATTACTAAACAGACCTTAGACCTTAGTAGATGATGAGATGAGACCAGAAGAATTGCCTCATTATGAAAGACTGCCTAGGTCATATGTATGTAATGTTGTTCTGATAAAAGTGTCTTCTAGCATGCCTTAAGATTTGCTCTGGTGCTTTGGCAGTTTAACAGCTGGAGACCCCAAGGAACCTAGTAGTTTGACCCTTTCTCTCATTTGTTGGAACCAGCAATTTATGGCCTCAGGACTCATTTTGATGCCATTGATTTGGATTGATTTTCAGACTTTAGCAAAAGACATAGAACAACAAAAAAAGCTAGATTCTCAACTAGCTTCAAACTTGGGGGTTCATGGCAGCAGCAGGCTGCTTAAACACTTGATCAGAGAAGCAGTAGGGCAATAGTGGTACCATCTACCTCATCCCACTGCAGCTCTGAGCACATGGGACTTGTAGACTCTCTCCAGCAGCACCTGGTACTCACTGTGAGTCCGGGTGGTACACCAGGTTAATCTCTCCCATTATTTCATGGTATCTTACAGCGATGAGATCCCCACTAGCTTCAAAAAATTAGACCAATGTTGGCGAGTAGAATGAGGCCAAGGCTGTATTTGTCTTGTAAAAAGTGCAAGACTGAACAGAGGGGAGCAGACTGCCTCCTGACCTCTGCAGTGATGAGCCATACCTCAGCCACTTTATTACCCTGATGGCTAATGTAGCTTGCTTAACTAAAAACTAATCTCCCCCAGACCCGGAGGGCAGTCATACAGTTCTCCGGTAGAACTGACGCAGCAGCAAAGACCTGTGGAATTGACTTGAAAGAACATGTCAGGCTGTCAAAGAGAGGACGTATCGGCAGGAGTATACAGCTGCTGCAGGATTGCCCGAAGGGTTCATAAATTCAGTGCACAGCACAGAGTGAGTGGGTGGCTTTGTTGGTTGGCTTTGTTTTCTTTAATTTTCCTAATATGCTGTAAGGAGCTTGGAGTTCTCTTTGCATGAAAATGAGCCTACCAATACCCCCTAGATGATGCCTCTCTTTTCCTCCTGGGAAGAAACAAAAGGGTTCCTGGAGAAACACTGTGGGGATCAGATGATCTCGCTTTATTAATGAATTACTTGGGATTTATCAGAATCATTCTAAAGATGTTGCTTCAGAAGATGATGGGTTTGGTCATTATTATTCAAAGTCTCTCCTTCCCATGAGTGTGAGTCCTCCAGACAGCTCTAAAAATATTTGCTGGATTATGGCCCTCAATTTTTACAGAATTAACTAATGTTAAATACAGCTAAGACTTAAGCCTTAAAATTGAACAGAAATATGCAGATCCTACCTTCCCTGATGTGCAAGACAAGAGGGTTGCAACCCAGAAAAGTGGCTTGATTGCAAAGGGGGGAAAAATAGAAACAAATGTAGAAAGATCCTGAATGCATGAACCAGAGTTAAGCAGGCATGTACCTTGGCAGAATTAACTCAGGCGTCCTTGCATTGTTTCCTGCTATCCTTATCGACTTACAAAACATCAGTCTTTTCACCATGGCCCTGAAGGGGAGTTTCAGCTGTACACCAATGACTCACACAACACTAGCAAAGAGCAAAAAAAATAGAAACAGAAAATCACTTCATTCTCCAGTTTTCTATTTAGAGATATAAGGGTCTTCCAGGGAAAAAGAATCTAGATCATTATGTTATTGCTGCTCTACCCAGGACCAGGCTGAGCTCCCCAGAGCCTGGAAGATGACTGTTCTCTTCCCCTCCATGACAACTGGACATGTGGAGGTCCGAAACCCTTCCAGGGCCCGCAAGGAGACTGCACCACAAGTGTAAAGTTTCCAAAGTTGCTGCACCAGGGAAAAGATTCCCAGCAGAGCTTTATAAGTGATAAAAAGAAACTCTTTTATAGACCCAGGGAGGACTAAGCAGACTTTGTTCTACTTGGGAAACCGCTAAAGGTTGCTGTATTACAAGGAACAGCCAAAGACGACAACACTTGCCTTTCAAGCCTTTTGCTGAATTGTCTCACCAGGACTCTGAGCACTCCCTATGCCCAGAGTTACCTTTTCACAATCTGGCAAGCAGGGCCTTTCTCTGGGGACCAGGAACCTTTGGGTTTTCAGTGTGCTTAGTTTAACAAAGGTAGGCACTGGGAATGGAGGGATGGACTAGTTTTACCTAACACCTCTCTTGGGGGCTTGTCATATAGTGCCTGTTTTGCATGTTCAGTAAGCACAAGCAAGCAGCTACATTGTGCTCTTAGTCTTATGGCATTAACTGTGGCAGCAATAAGAATTATAGAAGTCTTAAGATGGATAGATTGGCCCAAGCAAAGAATACGTTATAAACCAAGCAGGCAAAGGTAGATTTCTCTGGAGGGAGACAGAGAATACATTTACATATGAAAATCTAATACACAGGGGGGGAAAAAAGGGCATTATATAAATAATGGTAGGGACAAAATGAAAAATGTGTATTTTTAAACACATTCTAAAAATGGTTTCCAACATCTGCAAGTGTGTTGCTCAGTCAAACAGAGACCCAGAAGCAACAGGTATGAACCAGGCAGGCACACAAAGCTGTGTGATACAGAGACCAGAGGGGCACTGCAGAAGGTCAGTCATTCACAACTATCCTTTCCAGTCTCCTTCAGCTGTAGAGTGTTGCAAGAGTATATTGGGAAGCATCTCTATTAATTTGCCTTGACTTTAAATAACCTGTAGGCACTTGCTATTGGCCACGGTCACAAGTGGGCTACTCAGCTAGACAGACTCCTAGTGTGACCCACTGCCGGTATGAAAGTAGAACATGTATTTCTGGAAAGGAGCAAGAGCATATGGGGAAGGAGATGCCCCCACAGGTGACATGGTACCCTGACACTCTGGGTATCTCAAGAAGATACATATGTGGGATTCAGAACAAAGTGGGAATCTGAGCTGAGAGGAGCACGGGGAGAAACACACATTGCATTTTCCTGTGCTCTAGCTCAGAAGTTTAGTCCACTCAGCTGAAGAGAAGAACTGAGGTGTTCGCTTCTCAGGACTGAACCCCAGCTGCTCACCTCTACTGGAGCTGCTGCTTTGCCATTCCTATGCAAAGATGGCACATACATTCCTCAGATCCTAACAATGGCAGCTGACAGCCTGCCCCTATAGGAAACCTGCACAACTATTTGCCCTCATTTCCCCTGTGGGGACAAGTGAAGTGATCACTTTTGGTTACTCTTGATATGTGAAAACTTACACTAAGCCAGCTGTAATGGCACCTTTTGGCTTCTTCATTGATTTCCACTTTACTAGGTTTGCAGTTTATACTGCTTCACTTTTATAGGATTTTCCTGTCCTTCCATTCAAATCAACTAAAAAGGTGCAAGGCAGCTCACCTGTTTCCACTCAGGCAAAGTCACTTGTAAGACTCCTGTAGTAAAGCAGGGCATAAAGTCCACAGGCACTATGCAATGCTGGTGTCACCCAGTAAAACACCATTTATAAAATGGACAACCATCAGATTCCAGAAACAAGAAAGAGTCCTGTTAATTCAATAAAGAGCTACTGTACACTTTTCTGTGGTTGCCTTCTGGTCATGAGAAAGGCGAGAGTGGCATCACAGCTATTCTGCTCTTCCCAAGAGGTAGCTACCTTCCCCCTGAAGCTAGTGTAAGCTCTCTGCTTGCTCCGAGTTTGCAGCTCAGAAAGACATATAAAAGTACACACAAGCAAAACCAACAGCATGTGAGACAAAAGTAGATCTGTATCCATTTCCCCCTTGACACATGCAAGTTGGTAGTAGAGGCTGAGCAGTTCTAATTAGCATCAAAGACTAGTCAAAACTGAAATGAAATACAGAAGTCCATTTGCACAGCGAAGTCTGTAACTTCAGTCTTGGCAGACAACGAAAGCAAGGACTGTATGGAACACCTGAACTGCTTCTGGGTGACTCATGAGCTGACCAGACCGGATTAAAAAAAAAAAAAAAGAGGGGAAAAAAAAAAAGAGGAGTGATTTATTAAAAAAAACTAATCCTCTGGGAAGATCCGATGGCCAAGAAAATGCTGGCTGCATCTGAATTTTCTCCCCTTGAATCTGAGATGAAAGTTGTATATCTGCAAGTTACTTCCAGTGGTGCTGGAGGGAACTTCTTGGATAGCTACTCGTACTAGGCTCCAGCAGGAAAAAGCTTTTTTTCTGGGGTTTATTTTTTTGTCTTAAAGAAAAACACAAGTTACCATGTCTCTACATGAGGAAAAAAATTGCAAAACCTCTGCTCTGCCCCTCACCAGTGGAGACGGATCTGTTCTTTTATTTACACTGCATGACATCCAGGCAAGAATAAGCTCCATAGAAATAAATTAGGGCCACTCCCTGTCAGTACAAATATGCTCCTGGCTGCTAAGACAGGCTACGACAGAATATGTCGTAAGCCCCCACCTCCCCTCTAGAGAAAATCTTGTTGTGAAAATGGAGCCATACTGCAGATCCTAAAGGTGATGGTAATTAAACTGAAGAGGGAATATTCAGAGAGCAAAACCGTCCTCACATGAGTAGGGCCACCACAAGCAACTGACATCTCTGCTTGTGAAGAGGTAAAATTCTCCAGGAGGGTATAAAGTACATGTTCCCATCTGAAGAACACAAGGGAGGAAGTTAGAAGGATATAACTTCCAGGGCTCCTCTAAGCATTAAGGGGTTTTGTTGTTGCTGTTTTAGGAAGGAAAAAAAACACCATTTCCTAAAGAATTCTGTTTGGAGACAGTCTTATTGCAGAATCTACTTTGAAGCATATTAAACTAAGAAGGAATAAGATGCTCTTGTTCCAGAATAAGAATTGCTCAAGAAATGTTCTATTGCACTCTACATTCACCGCCTGCCTCAGATACGAATGAACTCTCAAGTGCCAGCAAGCCCTCAGACAGAAGCTCTCCCCAAGCACTTTGCAGCAATGGGTTTAAACTCTGGCAGCACTGTGACCACATAAGCTAATGTCAAGGTGCTGTTTCCCTCATATCCTTGGCCATTAGCTACATTGCCAGGAAGAAGAAAAAACAGAGTTCACATGTAACCAGAGGCAAAGATTGTCTAACTTTCTACCTTAAATAGTCAGACTGAATTTTAACATCTTAAAGGTAAATTTAACTTTAATAAACATCCTCTTTTACTGCATAAAAGATACAGACATCAGAAGGGAGAGGTGCCACTGAACACGTTGGACAAACTGAGACCCCAGACCGACACACACACTGCAAAAGTAAGGGTTTATTTCAAAGCCACTAGAGGGGTCTGTTATGCTTCCCGGCTGCTGTCTCCAGCGCAGGGCAGGCAACCTGCCTGCAGTGAATTAGGGGTTCCCTTCCAAGGGGTTTCCAGTTCTGACCCAGGACAGTACATCTTACTGTTCCCTGCTCCTCCCCAGGAGTAAGAGACAGACCCAACTTTGGAAAGGTGGTACCTGGGAGAAGGCTGGGTTGCAGCATTTTTCAACTCCACTCTTGATTCTGCAACAGACTGTTTCCTGTTTGACAGAAGATGGTTAAAGCTCAGTGAGGCTGAATGGCTTTTCCTGTACCAGGGAATTAGCCACCCTCCTGTTCTCACTTTGCTGTTATGACACCAAGCACTGGTGTTTGTAAGGGGATTGGCTGCAATGGTGATTAATGCCATACAAAAGCCACCATGGCAGTAGACATTTAATAACCATAAAAACTGAAATCTTTCAGTGATGTTAGAAATAGCTCCTTCTGGGTAGGTGGAGGCCCTGGTGAACAAGAACTTGCCTTGTTGTCATTGTCTGTGCCACATCTGTTCTGTATTCACCCAAAGACCTGGCTTATGGTTGACCATAACATAAAGCAGACTGCAGCTTTGTAATATGTTGCCTACATGCTGTGCCACTGGCTGAAAATTTTGAAGGAAACTTTGAAAATTTTGAAGAAACTTTGTCATAAGATGACCTACAGACTTTTCCTTTCCTCCTTTAACTGAACTCTGAAACAGATTTTTACTTTTCTTTGTTTCTTCCTCCTCCCCCCCATGTTTTTTTTCCTTCAGTGATAAAGCAACAAAAAAGTGGGGAGACAAGAAAAAAGAGAGAAAGGGAAACTAAGAGAAAAATAAAAGTGAGCTTGTATGAAATTTCAAATAAAGCATTCTCTCTGAAAACCTGTGGCATTAAAAAAACCAAATTAATTATTTTTCATCCATCTCCAATTATCTTCTACATTTAACAGCAGCAAAGACTAAAACCGTAACCTCCGAATCAGAGCATGGATACCAGGGATCTATTACAATTTGCTGAACATGTAATAAGTAATTAGACCCTTGAAATAACACTATAGGGCACATCTGGAAATCGTCACTTAGGGGCCACGTCTGTCACTAAGGAACCAACCTTCCTGGAGAGGGTGACATTTTAGACAGCTGTATGCCACTGTTCAAAACTACCCTAAATCCACACTTCCTGTCTACAAAGTGTTTAATAGAAGTTTGCCCATGCATTAGGGTCCCAGCAAAGCAATTTGTGCCTACATTTCTTCCTAGATAAAATTAAGCAGGACTCGTAAGGAATTTGTGTCCCCTTTTGGCTGGGGCATGTGGCCCATTACCCCCCCTCTCCATCCTCAGAGTCCAGGGAAGCAGGACTGCACTGAAAGAGCAAAGACAACCTCTAAAGGGCTATTGTCTGGGGCAGGAGCCTGCTTTCATCCCAAGTCCCTTCTTCTTACCCTCCAAACAAGCTTTAAGCCCTTTTCTCTGTAAACTGCAGAAGTCAAGGAGACATGCCTCTTATAAACATGTACTCAATACCTTGCGACAGACACACACAGAGCACATGAGCAATCTGCGCAGGGGCAGAGGAAGAATTTCACCCAGGTGCCCTTGTGTCAAAGAAAAGTTTCCAGCGGCCAAGTCCTAGTCACACATGAATGCTGGCTCCTCAGAGCAGCAGCTATAGCAATGCAGAAGGAGCAAGAAGGCAAGTGCAGGGCACCTCAGAGATAAGAGAACTGGAAACAAAATGAAAACAACAACAACTAAAAAATCAATTCAGCTGAACCGAGCCAGGGCAGGCAAAGAACAAAGGGTCAGAAGACAAAGCTGGAAACAATAGACCAGCAAGATTAATATCAGTTGTGAGGAAGAGCTGGGACACTACTGAAGGAGAATGGAAAAGGCTTAAAGAAAAGTATAAAAACTAGAAGAGATTCCTAATTGTGAAGCCTGACATACTACTACAACACCTGCAGCTTGATCAGTACAGATCTCACGCACTGCTGCACTTACAGAAAGGGCTTCATCTCACAACTTAGATTCCTTGAAATTAATGATGGTCACTTACTAGGACCATTTCTTTTTTCATTAACAACAGAGCCATGCAAATGAGATTTAAAGACAATCCCAAACTTCCTGTGGTCTTTACAGCCCTGTTCTGCGGGGGGGGCGGGGAGTGAGTGAGCGGCTGCGTGGTTGGTTAAACCACAACATTGCATATTCATGCCCTGGCTTAATTCAGCTGCTTCAAGATTTCTGCCTGGGATTTCCCCACTAGCAACAAGATGCTCCAGCACTGTTTGACCCAAGCATGCGAAGTCCAGTTTGAGGAAACCTACATTCACAGTACTTCGGATGCTCTTGGCCAGACTGCTGCACAGCCACAGACTCAGCAGGCAATGCCACAAGCAAGGTATTAGCTAACACTTCCCAAGGGCCTGCTCTCCCATGTAGTCCCAGAGAAGATCTGTTGCATGGGCATAATATCGCTCCCTAGAAGTGCAGGACTTGCTGCTCATGGCCATACAGTGCAATACACACAGAAAATGGCTCTGACCTAATTGCTAACTGGGAAGACATGGATACACATCTTCAAAATCCACTTGGACTGCAATTTCCAGTGGGAAAAACAGGCCGTATTAAGGAAAGCCCAGTGACCACGAAGTTCCGCTGAATCAATATTTTCTCTTTTTCCTATCCTCAGACATCAGCAAAGTGCCACAGTGCTGTTACAAAGATGATGTGCTTTGCCCTAGAGGTAGGTTGGTTAGGGCTGGAAGGAAATGATCTTTAAGCTAATGTTATTCAAAAGTATGAGCAGTCAAGAAACATTGCAAAACCCAGTATGTTTAAGAGATTAATTGGGCAATCCCACCCAGAGACAAAGCAAATTTGCATGCTGTTGTATAGTGAAGCCTTTCTCAATTCTCCCTCTTGAAGACCAAGGGCTCCTTTAGATCTCTGATTATTGTAAAGAGGATTAGTTAAGCAGAGGTAGTCAAAGGCCTGTCCTGGGCAAAGGGCAAACTGAATTAAACAAAGCCACTTGACATTTCTTAGCTGTGTAGGCAAAGCTGACCTTGTTGTCCCAGGGATGAGGAGTTAGGACTGATCCATTCCTTCTACTGGAAGATGCAAGGTGAGCATGCAGGGCTAGGCTTGGGGGGTGAGCCTGCCTGGTGAGTCCAGTTTTTTTTTTGCTACTACTGATAGGATGGAAAAGATGAGGCAGTAACTTCTGCCATTGATGGGAAGGGGTCTCTCAGCCACGCAACAGCCTTCTCCACAGATGACGAGTCCTCCCTCAGAGGCAGCCCAGGTCTCCAGAACTCTGGGGATTCTTTCTTCCCTTTGCAGACTGCAGACCCCAGCCTCTGCACAGTCCCTCTACCCACCCCTGCCACCATCACACCTTCTTTTCTGTGCAGGGGTTCACCGGCACTTCCAGAACACATACGTGGTAAAAGAGTGAATCACATAACTCTATAGCCTGAGAAATTTAACCTCGTTATAAATTTCCTCCAGCTCAGAAAACCAGGTGTATAACCTCTCATACCTGCCTGATACCACAGTGAATTGATTCAAAACCTGTGGTATCTTGTAACAGCTAATGTCACTTTGGGTAGCAGAAATCTAATGATCTATTTACATCAACAAAATTTTAAAAGCAGCTTTTATTTCCATTACTCCAATATGGATGTTTTATATTCTTAGAAAAACCTGTCTCTCTCCTGGGATACTTCACACTAAAACCCCATCCAGGAGATTTACAAGGGACAGACAATAGTGTTTTTCATGTTGCTTTAGAAGTCAAGGAGAGTGTTTCCCTTTGTATTAAAGCTTAGGAGCTGTGCACTTAAAGAAAAAAAAAAAATCTTAGTGAGAAGGATGAATGCAGTCTAACAACTTTAAGAGAGCCTTGCAGCTCATTTTATGGTTGAGCTGTTGAATTCTGTTGTCTTTGTCTGCTTCTCATTATTTGGTTTCCTGAACCCTTATAAAAGAGACCATGAACTGCAGCTTCTCTTCACCATGTTCCCTCACTGCTTGTAAGTGCTAAGCTGTGGCTAAATGAACAGGAGAGTGTTCCCATCCTCTCCTGCCACAACTTATGCATATCATCTTATGCATGCAGAATACCATTCATTTTATAGAAAGATTTTGCTCTTTTTTTTGACCAAGACCAGTTACATCTAAGGTGGCACTGTGAAATATCAGATGCATTTTCCTATGGATTGCAGCCAGAAGAGGAGGTTTGCAAAGTATACAAGTATTGAAAGGGAATGGAAGCTCTGTCTCGTTGTACCTTTGGGGTGACAAGAGAGTATAAAACACTCTTAAAGTGGAGCTTCTGTTTAGTTCAGTTCTTTTCAGTATTAGCAATGCAGCCCACAAACTGAAACACTGGCAACAGCCCCCACAAATCTGCATCAGAGAGCACTCACAGGCCTGCTGCATGGCCAAGGCAGAGCATCCTCCTGCATCCAAAGATGAATGACAAACTAAGCCTTTATACGTGTGGAGGCATTCACTTTGAGTCTAGAAGTAGCCAAGAGAGCATAAGCATTTGCTTCCAGTCTCTTCTTTGGCAGAGAAGATAGAACTGAGACTTTACAGTAATATAATAAACATGCATGTATATGTCCTCACTCTCCATGGAATCCTATTTTGTTTCCTCCTCTGGTAGGAAGTATAGCTGAGAAATGAAGATGATTTGGCGTGCTAGAAGGAAGCGTACAACAGATTAAGCAAGGTCAGAACTGATGCAACCCATGCATTTATTCAGATGCAAATTCAGTCCAATATGAAGTCTGGCAGATGATGCCATCAAGCTTCTGAGGGCCCCATCATTACCACAAGGGGCATTTTCTGGGTTCAATGTTTTTCTCCAGTACAGCTGCTGTTACCAAAAGCATCCTATGCCAATGCCTACAGAACTCAGTTTCATTTCTTCAGGAGAAATTTATCCCCTGGAAACAGCTAAGCAAGGTCATCGCCTCTGTTACTTCAGAAAGGTTCTTTTTATATGTCAAGGCTTCATTAGCTGCATTTACTCTTGCATTTAAAACATGCCCTGTCCTGTCTTGCAGTTACTATCACTTATGCCCTAATGCTCAAAAGATTTATGCTTAGTGAAGGAAGCAGAAAAGCAGCTTTTAACCCCAACAGTTTATTCCTCCTCCTTCATCATAATAAAAGACAGAGGTTGGCTAAAATTCCAAGTAGAAGCAACAAGTTCCAAAATGACCCTTCTCACACATACAACTGCCTTTCGCACAAGCAAACCGCCCCCCCCGCCCCCCCCCCCCCCCCCCCAAAAAAAAAACCCACAACAAAACAAAAAACACCACCAAGCCCCACACATGTTGTAGCAACTTCACTCTTACTAACTCCTTCAGGGATCTTGCAGGATCAAATTCAAAGAATTTGAAGGCACTGCGTCCATGAAGTGAACTAGAAAACTGCCACCACTTTTAAGAGGCCATCTTGGAATCTGTCCAGGAATAAAATCCTTCACAGCATGTGGAGCACCTTGGTCACATAGAGAGCAAGTTCAGTTACCCACTAGCCCAGTGAGTCATTGTGCCACAGCAGAACTCCTGAGACAGCTGGTGGGAGACTTGTTTTCAGGCAGTCTGTCCTCTTCTACCCCATTCTTTAAACCCCAAATCAAAATTTGTAGAAAAGCGTTCAGATTTTTTTCCTGCCCTCTGCTGGCAAGAGGGTGGGGGCTAAAAACACAGACCAAGAATGTTAACAGAAAACCAAGAGACATTGCCCAGAGTACTCTGGTTTTTCATTTCATATCATCTGATTTAAGGTGAAGCGAGAGGAAGCATTCATTTAAGCAGCTGTAATAAAAAAAGATTGATTGAAAAGTCATTTTTGCTCCATTTCTTGTGGATAACAGTCCCAGGTGTCTGTTTTCCTTATATTTTCTTTTAAGTGGCTGTTCCCTATTCCACCCATAAGCTTCAAGGTCAGCTTCAGGTCAAATTACACTTAGCACAAGATGCTCAGCATCTGCAAACCCAGCTGTGGGATCCCTCTCCCTCCCCTCTTGCACAGGGTCTTCCATTCTGGGCTCCTAAGTAAAACACTTAGGGTACAAATGTTAATTTTTACATTTAGATGGCATGGTGGATGCCACACTGGCAAATATAAAAAGACAACAAATGACATCCTACTAATAGAACATGCTAAGTCTGTAAGGAAAGTACATGTCTAAGTACATCTAGGCATGCTTAAGTTTGCAATTACTGACTGCTGGCAAACGCCAAAGCATACAGGACAAACTTAAACATGGTAGTCACCACACATCTCCTACAACTTTCCACACACATGAATAATAAGGGATAGTTGCTTATCTCCCACAAAGAAAATAAAATCTAGCAGCCAAAGGAAGGAGAATAAGACTGTAAGAATACTAGGAAAAAAATACTCCTAGTGCCACATCTTGGATAAAATCCAAGCCTTTGGGAAGCTGGCTTACCACCAGTGTTTAGAGGGTAGGGACTTGTACAGATTTTACACACACATATTTGTGCACAGTCTATACATATAGAGGCATTATCTGACATCTGACCTTATCTGTAAGAGTTAATAATTTACTTGCCTTAACAGTATAATATGGAAGACAAAATAGCATACGTTTTCTTAAATAAAAATACTGGGGGCGGGGGGAGCAAAATGAGGAAAATTATTTAAGAAAGGAAAAGAATTTAAAACCACAACTTCAGAATAATCCCTTAGAAATCTGAACAGCCCATGAGAGATGAGTTCAAGCTGTAAGATGAATTTATACTGTTTTGTGTTGCACTATAAAAGCCGTCCAGGAGTGGCAGTGATTCCGGTTGGTTAGAAAATGGTCTATAAGAACAGAGTGAAAACAGAATCCTCTTCATCCTAAACCCTACTCCTACTCACTCATCCCCAAACATGACACAAGCATCAATGCTCATGATGACCGTCACAGTCTGCGGAGGAGAGCACCATCCTACCTTTGGATGTAAAAGGTACTAATGCAAATATACTCTCTGGTGACTAACTCTTCGTCTCTGTCCCTGAACTTCACAACAAGCAGTAAAGAATTATCAGGAAAAACTTCCTAAAAAGGCTAACCTGAAGCATCATAATAACTCTTAAAAGACCAAAACAGAAACAAAAGGTTCTTAATCCATCTTTCTATGAAGAGGCCCTCTGGGGTTTTGTCTGCCTTTTAAGGAAGTGAGATACAGCTCAGCAGCTGCACCATGTGTGAAATATCATAGCACTTGTTTTTAACTGCTGGATGAGGTGCCTAATGATTCTAGGGAGGTCTGGCTGCTGCTGCAAGCACTCCACAGCTGTAAGGAGACAGAAGTGTGTATCCAAGTTTACAATACTTGTACATCTGCAGAAATACGGGGTATTTGTATCCAAAATTCTGTTTTTGGTGGATTCTTCATAATGGAATATGAAGAAGGATGACACAGAAACAATACAGCTCTGAATGGGGAGACGACCTTATGGTTTTCTCCCACAGGAACACAAAGATCCTTGCCTAGATTTAATCTGTGGGTAAAGTGAAGGACAAAGGACCAATAGACAGGACCAAATATATCCTGATGTATCAAGGCTTGACAACTTGTTTCTCATCAGGGTATCTTGCTGAATCAAAGAAAAAAAAAAAAAGGAAGATTAATATGGAGCTTCTGTCAAGCCCCAGGAAGCTGGTGTCTGGACTACACATAGCTATATATCCTTAGCAGAGAACAGGCCAAAGAGGGCAGGAAGAGACTTGGCTAGCTCAAAGACAGGTAGAAAAATGAGTAAGGAGTTAGTTATGAGCTTAGAGCTTTAAAGAGGAAGACAGAGCTTGAACTGAATGAAACCCAAGAAAAAAAAAAATTGAAGAACAAAAAAAGAAAGCTTGTAACTCATTATCTATTCCCCTATGGGCTGATTCTTCAGGCCTCGGCAGTCACAATTCTGCTCTTCCATATACGAGATGCTGCTTGCACCTGGGGAATCTTTGGGATTAGCTTCCATATCTTAATACTTCAGGTGGTGAGCATAATCAAACATTCAAGAAGAAATCTCTCTACCAAAAAAAAACCTGACATGTCCCATCTGCACTGGGCTGGCATTTGGATATTAAATCTGCAACACCTAACTCTGCCAAAATGCTTCCCAAGACTCCAGAAACAAAATTCCTTATTGTGCCCTCACTTGACTGCCAAAGGGATCCTTTTTATCCCTTCTTTTGACCCTCCCACACAAAAGTTTCCAAAGATGGAACAAGCACCCATTTTCACATTTGGCAATGCTAGAAACAACGCAGCAATGGCCTTGAAATGTTTGCCATTTCTGCTTGTCTTGACACTAATTATACACACAAGGCAGCTTCATCTGCACTGGGCAGAGTGGCTCAATGCACAGCAGAGTTCAGTGCTTTCAGAGCTGTGCATTTCCAAGCGAGTCAAGCATGCATTATAACTGCAGTCACAGCAAGTTTCTGATGTGCTTCTCCAAGACTGACCCCTCCTTTTTCTTATTTTTCCCCCCTCTCTTTTTTGTTTTAATTTTTCCTACAAAACATGCAGTTTCTCTGAGACAGTCAGAGCATGACTTCCATCCATTTGTTTCATCAGGCTAAGCGTGCCACCCGCTTTTTCACATTCCCCTTTTTTTTTTTTTTTCCCTTTTGAATAAACTCTCCATTATCAAAATAAAACAATGTCATTTACAAAGTACCACCTCAGCAGCATGCCTCAGCCCTCATTTCACAGGGCTATGCCAGCAGCTACAAACAGAATCAAAGCATCCAATTAAAAATCCATATTCATTAACAAACATCATGTGTACTATAATGCCCTGCATTGCCTATGCACCACAGGAGATGGGAAGCTCGCTGTGTTTTTCTGCTCTCAGTCTGAAGCACCATTTCATTAAAGGAAGGGTTTTACCTTTGCTACTCCACGGGCTGGCAGGAAGAGGCCCAGTGTCCTGTTAGCCCACCGGGCTAGGACAGCAGAAGTGACAGCTGTTGACCTTTTGCCTTAGAGAGATGCCAGACACAGGACCTTGCCAGGATGAGGAGCACATAGAGAAGACCATGAAATCATGCCAGACCTTTCCCACCGAGGCCTTTAGGTACCAACAGGGCTAGTCGCAAACCAATCTGCGGCGTTACAAGCAGCCAACGTAATAAAGTCTGCATATGCTTGATTGATGCAACTCATTGGCTAGGCAGGGCCAGATCCAAGCTGATGTAGTAAATTAGCATATTGCCTTGGCTTCAGGGAAGTTACATTGATTTACACCATCAACAATTTACCACTGCAGAAAGTCACATACCATAAGTGCAATATTTCAGACTTATACAATGAAGTTATACGAACACATGCCAGGATTATTTATTTATTTGTACCCACAAGCCTGAGATTTACAACTCTTTATAAATACGAGCTGGGCAATTTGCTTTCTATTTTTAGCGGGAATGCTTTGTGCAGAGAACAGCTGTCAGCCACTAGGAGCTGCAGCTTCAGACAAATAGAGGCCTCTTAGAATTAAACTGGAGAACTAGGGTCATTGCTTTGTGGTGGAAAAGAAGCTGAAGATAGTAGACAGCAAGAAAACATAAGCACTTAACACAGAACCACTCCTAGAGCTTTTTCAGCCTGTTTTCCTGAGAAAAGGAGCCTCACATGATCACATTTCATATGTACGAGAGTGACTGTCAATTCTTCCTGAATAGCTTCAGAGCCCACTGTCCAATTCTGACCAAGTTCAGCAAACATTCACCAGATTCATAGGTAATATATTCCTACTGCCTCCAAGAAGACAGGCAGCTGGGTAGAAGTGAGAGATTCTGCTAATATCCTCACTGTGGAAAAAACTGTCATGTGAACTCAGCCTTCTATCAGATCCAAAGCTACGCAAACCCAATACCCGCATCGATAGGAAATCAGATCTCATCAAATCTGCCATTTTCATGCAGACACTCACCTTGGCACACGAAGGAAGACGGTGTTTCCCCAGGGTGGACTCGTGCAGTGATGAACACCACTTTCTGTTCAGCTCCTGGACGCAGGTTCACTGCAGCAGAAGGGGTGAAAGAGAGAGATAAAGATCCTTAAACTGGGTGCCATATGTAGGACACAAAGGACCATTAATATTAAAGCATATCCTTTTATTAAAATTGGTCATACATTATAAATAAGCACAATCTATAATTAAAGGAGGCAGCATCACTGGGTCTCCGTATCAGGCCATATAGCAGAATGCACAAGGGCTGCAAAACTAATGACATGCAGCCAAACCTGCAACAATAAAGTTACCTCTCTTTTTAAAAACCAAGATTTACTACAGTGAGTTTAACTGCACTGTAATCGCTCTCTCACTTGTGATAAATGTCCCCCTGGGGCGACAAGAAGAACAGTGGGGGTCCATTTACAATGTAAAGCCAACTGCACCCTGCATTACACTTGATACAAGCCTTAACAGTGCCAAACAACGGTAAAGTGCTAACCAATGACATTTATTGGGCTTTGCTCTGGGGGATTTTGGGAGTTATTTGGGTTCTTTATCTCTCAATTATTTGGGACTGCATCTACCCTGACTGAAAGAGATGTTCAAAAACAATAAAGTATGGAAAAAGAGACCAGGATTAAATCCAGCAGCCGTCTCCAGTGAAGGCATGAAAATGTGCTGGGTCCCCTTCAAAATACAGATAGGTAGAAGGGAGACTTAGATTCCAACTACACTGAACTTAACATAGGTTAATCCCCCAGTATTGAAATGACACTACTCTGGCCTCTTGCTTCAGCTGTTAACTGCATGGGTCAAACAGGATGCTTTCTCTGTGCAGTGACTGCATTTAGTAAACAGAAAATAAAAATTACGCTCTTTCAGAATGGGTTCTGGGAATTTTAAAGACCATAAGAGGTCAGGACCTCAGTTAGATGTCTTATCTAGATCTGAACACACACAGCAGGGGTAATACTAAACACAGCAGGATCCAATTGCTAGAGAGTTTAAATCTTTGTTTTGAAATAAGAAGTTTACACACTGAAAGGAGACTAGAAACTAAATCCAAGCTCTTTTTTTTTTT
>NW_009189081.1:7532-8398 GCF_000690835.1 Fulmarus glacialis | reverse complement strand
CCGGGCACCGCCGCCCCGCCGGGGTCCCCGGTGCCGCAGCGAGAGCAAGCTGCAAAAGAGCCAGCCCTTGCACGTAAGGAACAGAACAGCCAGCAGTTGCCATCGTGGGGAAATCGTGCGTGATCCCTCCAAAAATCTGGCTGATGACGCTGTGAAACTGCTGCTGAGTTTGCTTTTTGGGGAACGATTTATCTTCCTTTTTAGATCAAGTCCATCAATACTGCAGCTGCTTACGTTTTGCTGAATGGTGTTTATAACAGTGATAAACTTGACTGATGGCATGTTTCTACTGAAAGTATGTGTGAGAAAAGGTTAGTAGATACTTTAACACATGATTACCTCGCTCTCTAATAGCTCTTGAGCTGCTAAACTTTACAATTGTATTTTAATAAATGCTTTAATTAATGCCAAATTATTACATCCTTATGCAGTCAGGATTAGAAGTTAAACACGAACCCTCTAAGCCGCAGGGAATTTCTAGTACGTCACTGCTTGCACAAAGTTAAAATTTAGGAACTTTGAGGAAAACCCTGGAAACATTCACGGTCAGATTGGACGGGGCTCTGAGCACCCTGATGTAGTGCAAGATGTCCCTGCTCCCTCTATGATTCTGTGATTTTAGATGCATCTTCCGAGTGCACTGGAAGAAGCCCCATAGCTTCTTACTCCCCTCTCTGCCTCTTACTCCATAGTATTATCTACCAACAACGCCACGTGTACCAGCATTGCTGATTTTTGTCCAGCACCTGAATTTTTCCCGCTAAGCCCAAATACACTGGTACTCCTTGTCTCTGATTCTTCTCAGTTTTATATTCCTCAGAGATCGGTTGGTTGAACATGCAGCACTCTCGTAATTGTGTTAATAT
>NW_009189081.1:0-7501 GCF_000690835.1 Fulmarus glacialis | reverse complement strand
TACGGTCCAGCCACAAAATTTTTCCTGTCTGTGCATGGCAAACAGCAGCTGAGTTTAGATACTCTAGGTGAGACACGCAGATTATTCAACTGTCACTCAGGTTATGGCAGTTCTGCTTGTGTTACACATTTGTGACTCATCTCTATGTTCCAAATTAGCAAAGAATCAGCATTGTTTCAGGAAACAAGCTTTTTAACAATGTCACATAAACCCCACATTCTTTTGCAGATACTCCTGTTCATCTGAAATACGATGCCTCAGGAATCATTCATAATCTTATTTGATATAGTTGCTAAGCATCTTCCACCAAAAAAATGTGTGTAAAGAATAGCTATGCCAAATACAGAGCAAAGTCACTACAGTGTAACACTCTGGATAGATCTGGACAGACCCCTTGCTGCTTTCTTAGGGATAAATGTTCAGGCTGGTGTGTCAGTCTTAAAGAAATCTGCCGAAGCAATTGCTACTCATTTCTTGCTACTGTTTTGCATATTGTCTGCTGTCGATTTAAAAGATAGGAAGTTTGGCTTCAAGGTATAGAGTGAAATGAGAGGAAATCTGTCGTGGACCAGGACATCCACATAACATAAATGATGCTGGATTGTGCTTTTAGTGTGTAAGGAAGTCCACAAGGAAGCGGACAATGCCTGGCAACTGGCTTTACACAAGCCTTCAAACAAGACTGTCATTTATGCTTGGAACTGAGTAGGAATTTTCAGCCAGAATGATTTTTTACTGAGATTTTGCACTTTCCACAGAACTGGTATTTTGGAGAAATGTTAATTTTGCCAAATGTTTCAGTTTTCTCTGAGGAAAGCCAAAGCGTCTGAAGTCAGCGTGAATCGGCTTACATCTGCCTCTGTGCCATGGTGCCAAGCAGAAGCTGTAGCATGTGTACCCAAGTATTTATCTTTTCTTGTCAGCCTCGTTCTAGGACAAACCAAATCTGTTAGGCTGTTTTGGTAAAAATATGTGAAGATCCCTGTTCTTGCAGAATCAAGAAAACTCATTAAGTGCTTCACACTTCTTTTTACACACTTGTTTCTACACACATACCAACAATAATTCTCTGAGAATGATATATTGAAAATAGCATTTTCAGTTATTCAGATGGCTTGCCTCTTTTTTCCATGGGAGGAGTGTACTATGTTATTTTGATGATAGTGCCATGTTTTGGTATGTCAGTCTGTTCTATTGTGATGGCAAAGAAGAAACTGAAACTACAGCTAGTCAAACATTACTGGAAAAATCTGAACATCAGGTAAAACTTGCACATTTATGGAATTTAAATAGGTGCACTATGCCTGACCTGGATTAAGTGTCTCACCATCGCCTGCTTATCACAGTAGGCTGACAGTCTTGATACGATGCTTTCTGAGGTTATCCTCAGAAAGAGTGGATTCTTTGCTAAATCATAATGTTGTTGCAGAGGAAGTAAGAAAAAGGCTTTTGGAGTATCTATGAGGGTCCCTTTTTGGAAGAGTTTATCTAAAGCCAGGAAGAGGGATTAAGCGTATACAGTGGGATTAATTTATTGGAATGGCAAAATAACCCATATTAGGACTACATGGAAAATTGAAAACACTTAATCCACAGCATGGCAGTATTTTTCAATATTGACTGAATCTCAGAATACTTGGGGAAAGGTAACTGTAAGAGCCAGGTATTACAGATTTGAGTGGATGCTGGGTGTGTTATTATTTAAGTCTGCTTAGGGTCACTATCAATTTTTCTTAAGATTAAAAATAAAAGATGTAATGAGAAGAGAAACATGAACTATTTGGCGTATTCTTGTATATGAACTCAAAATGACTTTTTTTGCAGACATGGATATGTTACTGCAGCAGCTGGCTGTTAAATAATTCTCTATATTATTTCTTGGACTGATTTGATGACTAAACATCCTATTATGGGCTAATGCTGTGTTTTCTTTGCAGATAGCAAAAGTATAATTGGAGCAGTAATGGTAAGATAAAGCCTCAAAAATATCTTTTAAAGGTTCTAAAATTTTTCAGATGAATTTGAAATCGAACAAAGAAGTGACCTAAATCCATAGAGTGACTGCGTATGCTTAGTAGGAAGAACACCATGATGATCTGTGCTTAAAAAATGAACATATTCTGAAATATGGGAAGTTCAGGAAGTTGGTAGTAATGAGATTTTCTGTGTATGCCAGCTAGAACTTTACTTGAGACACCTATTATCATCTCAGTGGTTGTCTTTGTGAAACACGTAGGTGGTCTTTCATTCAGCATGGGAGCTTATGTCAAGAAACACTAACCTGCTTGTATTACCTGGCATTTTTGGTCTCAGAAAAAATAACAAAGCCTCGATTGAGCACTGGCACTAAATTATGTGCTGACATTTTTAGGTGCTACCCTGAGAACAAGGAAAAATGTGAGAGATCACACTGTCCCTGGTCCTACTGAATTCTGTTCCCCTGAGCAATAAAGAGATGATTGCAGGGCTATCATTAGGTGTATTTTCTAAATCTTAATTACAGTCTGAAGGGCAAAGGATGAATTGCTTTCATGAATAATTTTTTTTCTACTAGATAACTGAGGTCAAGGCTTCTGGAGTGACGCATTCCAATGTTGTTTTTTTGTGGGTGCAAACATGAGGTAAAAAACATTTTTTAATGATTTGTACTAGTCTCCATAATTTGTGGTAGAAAAGGGATTGAAGTTTCTTCTAAGAACATTTTCCAAAAACGCATACTTGAAAATCTGTATCAAAATAAAAAAATATTTTAAATGTACAATGTACCTTGTCAAAGTTTTAAGAAAAGGGTATTCATCTAAGGATACACTATGTGTATTGTAATTAAACCCAGCTCTTACTATGCTTCTGAGAAACAGAGTATTAAATTACAAAAAATACAGAGTTGTCCCTCCAGAAGGTTGCTGAAGAACGTGGAATATTTTATATTATAATGTGGTTGTGATTTAATGGGGCTGCCTTACAGAAAATACAATGGTTATACAAACCCATGCTGATTTCTCTGTTTTCCTGGCAAATTCTGGCACATGTCTGATATTAAAAGACATTGCTTTAGATGGAATTCATTATTGGGGAGAATCAAGAGAGCCTTTTGTTAAGTGAAACTGTATTTTGGCAAGAAAGTGTGGTTGAGTGTAAACTCAGTAGTGCTAAGAAGAGGAAAGCTGAATGAAGAAAGTACTTTTGAACTGGGTCTTCACAGCAAATTATACGTACCAAAAATGGAACACAATTTCAGTTTGATTTTTAGCAGTTCAATTCCTAATGTACATTTAATGATATAACCTAACTTTGTACAAGCAAGGAGGAAAGACAGCATTGCTCTACAGCTCGTTTGTGTAGTTTGTATAGTGTGTTTTTCAAAGCATATGTAATTCACAATAGTCAGGTTACATTCATTAACAGCATGTTTATATTTGTTTCACTTTTGCTGGCATCATGCTTGTAGCCATGAAAGCAGCTCACTGGCTTACCTGAGGAAGACCTGTATTTCAGGGGCAGCTGGGATGGCTGTCTGGCTGGGCAGCGAGGTTGCGGGAGGCACACCTGAAACCAGAGGGTCCCGGGGAGAGAGGGACACGTTTGCTGCATGATCGGTAGGTGACTTGCGCAAAAGTACATAAATACCTGTGGTAGAGCAAGCAGACAAAACAGCTTTCCTGAACCGTATTTCAGTGTATTAGTGTAAATTCATAGTTCCAAACTTCAATACTCAGATCTTCATTCAGGCAAAAATACCATTCAAATCAAGTAGAAGTCTAGGCCCTGGAACTGAACCCTGCTTAGTTTATTACATATTTCAACATTACTTACAACTCTGTATCCTTGAAGAAAGCCAGGCCTACAAAGTTAAGTATGTACAGACTTTTCAAGTGCATACACTAATCCACCCTGTATTAGAGTTCATAATTTGGTGCTCTTATTTTGCTTTTCAATTTTTTTGTCTACTTTTTTAATGAGCATTTTCTTTTTCTTCTTCCTTAGCATGAACAAGTCAGTACAAAATGACTCAAACTTTAGGGAATGAAGTTACAGAAAGCAAATGATGTATGGAAGAAATGATTCCTCATTTTTTTTCATGGAAAATGGGAATAGTTCTACTTTTCAAGCAGCGAGTCTGCATCTCTGGTGGCCAGCCCTGTTCATAAGGCAGAATGCTAGCATTCCTGGTGTGGCAGCAGCAGAAACCAGCGCAGGGGAGCTGCATGTGTTTTGTGCACATCAGGAGATGTTGCATAAGGCTTCTGTATCTGTAGGCGTATTATCAGCTTCCGTCAAGCAAATTGTGATGGGGCTGAATCACAAAGCTAGGATCTTGAAGGAAATAGTGGATGATCCCTTTATTTACAGGAGTCAAAAGAAATTACATTAAGAGGGCAGGACACAATTTTAAAGAACACCATACTGATGTGTTTTATGCATCAGTGTAAACAAAAGATTTTTTTAATGCAGTTCTAATCTGAATTATGTACCTGTTTTTTGTTTGATGGTGTTTGCTTTTTAATTTGTTCTTCTGTTGCAGATACTGGCCATTCCCTCCCACATGCACACTGTTTCCTTGTGAGACTGATCTGGCTGTTTTGCAGACCAGTACTCCAGGTGTCCCAGTTCCTGTCACACAACACTCCCACTCTGCCTCATTTTATTCCTCCTTATGCTATCCTTTCTCTCCATATTATGCCAGTTCTCCTTAAAGGCCCTTTGCAAAATGTTTTCATGTTGTTCTTTTTCTTCACAGCTTCTTGCTGGCCAAATTCTTTTAACATCTTCTGTGCCAATTCACTCTATGGTACCAGATCACGTGTCTGATTGTGTCAGAATTGGATTGTCTTACTCTTTTCTTAAATAGGGAAGTAATAACAAACAAAATAAAATACTAAAATTTGTGATAAAGCAGCATGTCAGCATCTCTTATCTGTGTAGGAATATGTTATTTTAAATTCGTGTTGGAAAAAGAAAGCTAACAGAAATGTACCGGATCCAAATTTATCCAAGAATTTAATTCACGGTGAAGGACTTGCTTCACAGGGCACAAGGCTGCCCACTGTCTCATTTTTCTTTAATAGGCAGAAGGAGTGGGAATCTGTCAAAACTGACCAGATGGCCCAGTGCTGGATTGAGGGGTCATTAAGCTCCTAGAGCCCTGTATTTTTGTCAAAAACTATTTTCCCTTGAAAAAGGTATGGTTTCTGCCGTAATTTACGCACAGAAAAACCTGAAGATGTGACTTGGTGCAGTTGCATCTGCCAGAGTTTTTGAAGAGAACAACCCAGTTCACATCTTCAGCAGTAAGCGCTGCTACATCTGGAAAGAAGTCCCTGTTACCTGGTTCTCTGGAGCAGATGCTGTGTATACCCATGCCTCCCCCATGCACAACAAAATGAGCACTGAGTCAGAGTCCTGGGATAAGGCTGTAAGCACAGAATTATGCAGCACTTTCAGTAAAATATTTCTAGTTTCTCAGCTTGTCTTAACCTAACCTTATATGCTCCAAATTAAATCTTAAATATCTGTATCTTTTATGCAGAATTGAGCATTCTGACAGTGCTTAACACTCAGAGCCAGAACCAGACTGGTATCTTACATTTCAGTGTGGTATTTCCAGTGTACTCTTCAGAGCTATAGATAGCTTCTGAGGCCGAGTGCTTAAGAAATTAAGTAAACTGTGCTTGAGTGAGCATGCAGAAAATTGTGCTGTAATATGCAATATATTGAAGTTCTTAGACATTAGGGCAAAGCTTATGTTGACTTACAGTGTCTTAACTTACACAGTAAGTCAAATTAGCACATCTTCAGGTAATCTTAACTGGTGTTCTAAAGCAAATATGGCTTTTTAGATCTGATCACAGTACCTCCAGTGCAATAAAGAACTCTAGCATCTGATTGAAGCTTGTGATATACATCAGTTTCTTCAAATAAGCTTTGCCAGACTTTGCAATATAGGTTACTAATAGGGCAACTATTAGTTGCACATAAGTTACAACATAAGTATGATAAGGTTTTGTTAAGGTCTCAGTGGGTTGTTGGACTGACAGCCTTTAAAAGGATTACATGACTCTCTGAGTACCTCGTTGGGAATTTTGATAATAACACGCTTAGGTACAATTCTTCAGTGGCTCAAGGCCATAGTCAGGCACAGTCAGTAATGAACTGGACAAGCTCCCAGCAAAGCATCAATTGATTCTGAAAAAACAATCAGTGTTATGAGTTGCTAGTGTATTTATGCAAATATTAGTATGGGAACTATAAGTCACATCTGCTTTATGCAATGCAGTGCTGTATACTGGTCTGCAAGAAACCAAGCAGTACATCAGAAGAACATACATGAAGAGGACTGAGATTCTCTCATACGTATAAGCAAACACATTCAGGCTGAACTTTGGTGTTTTGGTATGGAACTCTGACAAAGCTTAAATAAATTTTTCTACTTATATAGAAAGAACAAGGCAGCTGGTTATGGGAAAAGAGATTCCATTCCCGTTTCCCAGGGGCAAAATCTCACTGCAGTAATCCCATCAGAGTTCAGCTTTACTCCTGTGGGAATTAATGGCCTTGTTAACTTTCAGAAGTGCATGACTGACTTCACAATGCACCTTGGTCCTGTGTCTGCTTTTACTTCTCTGTTACTGCTTAAGAGAAGTTTAGCTGATTTCAGTGAAACTCCAGCAATGTAAAAATCTTATCAGGAGACAATAAGGCTCTTTCATATGCTATTGAGTATGTATAGCAATAGAGAATAGCATCTAAAGTAAAACAAGCTGTTTCACAGTTATCAACAACTACACTAAAAAGCTGGTCCTTTTAAATATCTTCTGCATTGTGACAGGTATTGCCAGTTAGCATCTTACCACAGAAAACAAATTAAATTGATGCAGATTTTGCCCAGGCAGATTGCTAGAAGCAGTTGAGGTAAAAAGCTCTCTTTCTGATGTGGAAGTCATCACCTCCTGGCATCCATGTTGATTCTTCCCAGCTCTTTAAGATGCTTTGGAAAATGTTAAACAGTGTCAGTTGTGGGTGCTGCCCGTCGCGGGGAGCGCTGGCTTTGTGCTAAGTGCTAATCGCAGACAATAAAAACGAGCTTCTCGGGTGGGAATGAAATACGACATTCCCCGCATGCGTCTCCCAGCTGCCACGTACAGACGCTCGCCGGCCCCTCGCAGGGCTGCGGGGCCTGGAGGGAGAAACGGGAGCAGGGAGCGCGGCCGCCCGCCTCTGAAGACAGATGCGTGCTGCTCTCGGTTCCTACAGAAACACTCTTCTGGGTGTGTGGAAAGTGCTTTGTGTCCTGAGACAGGGTCTGAGGAAGGGTACGGGATTATGGTTTTAATACGGTAATGAAATTAAAACTGTGTAGATGATGCTACCAGACTCAGGTCTTTTAATTCACAGTTCTGTTCCAAAAGTCATGGCCATAAAATTAACGTAAAACTAAAATTAAATTAATGTAAAATTTTGCATTTACGTTTGCTTTCTCCACACGATCCTCGGCAGAAGGGCC
>NW_009189080.1:0-1352 GCF_000690835.1 Fulmarus glacialis | reverse complement strand
GGTCCCAGGGGGACTGGGACATGCTGGGGAGGGGTGACCAGGGGCTGCAGAGCCAGGGCAGGGCTGGCCCAGCCAGGGGCATCTTGGGGCACCACCCTGGGTGCCCAGGGTCCTCCCCGCTGTGGGTGCCCACGCTCCCGGGGGGCTGATGGAGGGGACCTCGCAGAGCCGGAGCTGCTGCAAGCTGTCCCTTCGTCCCGGCAGTCCCCACGGTGCCCCCGGGGAACGTGCAGACCGAGGCCACCAACTCCACCACCATTCGCTTCACCTGGAACCCCCCCAGCCCCCAGTTCATCAACGGTATCAACCAGGGGTACAAGGTGAGGGGCGATTCCCGCGGGTCTCCCCAAAAATGGGGCAGCCGGGGGGCGGAATTCCTCAGACAACCTTCACAAAATGGCTTGACTCCTCCTTGCTGAAACCCCAGATTTTAATTGATTCTGGTCTGACTGTTCAAATAATATTTATTGAGATTTAACACTTGCATGGGCTTGGAGTCTCCCATGCTCTGTAATTAATTCCAAATTGCAATTAATTCAAATTGACATTAATTAAATTGAATTAAAACATTAAACTTGTTTCTTAATCCATTCAGAGAAGTTCTGGAATTTAATTGCTACTGAATGAGATAACCAGAGCAAGTAGGATATTTAACATTCTTATTAAATGCCACTTAGTATTTTTGATTAGTATTTTTAGGGCCTAATTAGTATTTGATTAAGTTGCTATAGGCTATCTTGCACAATACCAATTAAATGCCCAAACATCCCTCCTAAACGCAGGCGAGCGGGCGATTACACGCCGTTATCAATGGGAGTTAATCACAAAGCGTGCGCTCCATATCGGCTCGTACGGGTAAACACGCGCCGTTAAAGGCATCAAGTGTTCCCTGCACCGTTAATTGATATTTAATCAACTCTGAATAAATAAGAGGAGGCCGGAGGTGCCCGGAGGATGGTGTTTGTGGTACCGATGTGCACGGTGGGGACATCAATGCCTGGCGTTGGCGTCCCAGCTCCTTCTTCCCGCAGCTCATTGCCTGGGAGCCGGAGCACGAGGAGGAGGCGACGGTGGTGACGGTGCGGCCCAACTTCCAGGACAGCGTCCACGTGGGCTACGTGGCGGGGCTGCGGAAATTCGCCGAGTACTTCACCTCGGTGCTGTGCTTCACCACGCCGGGGGACGGCCCGCGCAGCCCCCCCCAGCTGGTGCGCACCCACGAGGACGGTACGGGGAGGCTCTGCGTTCCCGCGGGACGGACCCTGCCCACGTGCGGCTCCCGGGGAGGGTGGGAGCAGCCCCGAGATGGGGGACTTGGTCCCACTGGTGCTGCCAGTGGGGACGTGGAAAGG
>NW_009189079.1:0-1671 GCF_000690835.1 Fulmarus glacialis | reverse complement strand
CTTTCAAAGGCTCCGGGGAAACCACAACGTGCCTTTTCTTTCCAGAGAGGACTACTTTTTTCCCCCCTCCCTGACCCGATGCAGAATTAAGGGTGTTTGGAAACCCACCCTGCCGTGGGACCCCTCCGGGGCAGAGAGCTGGGGCAGACCCATGGGTTAAAAAGGGCTTTAAGGCTTCCACGCTGCTGTTTGAAATTATCCTGTCTCTGCGGGCATCCAGAGCGTCCCAGAGGGGACGAGAAGGGAAGTGGGTGGATTACAGCCACCTTTGCAAAGGCTAAGCTTCATCTGCTTAGTGATTTGGGGGCTGCAGTTCCCAAAACTGCTTTTTTCACCCCTTTCTGTCCCCATCTCTCTCGGGGACGGGAACAAGGCACACCTGGCCCTGGTGCAGTGAGGGCGAAGAGCAGCTCCGGGGCCACTCTGCACCCAAAGTCCTTGGCAAACCCCTCATGGGGCATCCGGACGTTGGGAAGAGGAAAGAGGGAAAAAGAAGAAGGCCTGGAAAGTGTTTAAACACAAGGAACATGCTGAGCCCATCTCAGGCTCAGCTGAGCTGGGGACTCCCTGCAGAGCTCACCTCCAGGCAGGGAGCCGGCGGTGGATGGGAGACAGCCCTGCCACTGCCTCCCAAAATGCCTCCCCCACCTCCAGGGCAGTAGGAATGGAAAAATTTTCCGCTTTCTTCTCCTCTTGCTGCAAAACTATCTGATAGAAATGTTCTCTTCATGATCTCCCAGATCCCCTGCAGCCTCTGGAGGAGAGTTTCCAGCATCTGAGCATGCAGCCCTGGGAGAAGGCAGCCAAAGCTCAGCCCCTACAAAGTGTAGCAGCCTAATTCTTCTTTTGGCTCTTACCTTACCTAGAAAAAGCTGAATAAACAAACAGAAACCGGGCAGGATCCAGGGAAAGGCCCATTATTAAAGTCAATCGCTGGACGGCTGTTTCTGATTTGGGGAAGGGAATGACCGGAGCTTCGCGGCAGAAGCTGGGACAGCTCGTGGGGCGATCAGCAGAGACAACACGGGTTTCCCACTCGAGATACCTGGGACTGTGGGAGGCCTTGGAAGATGTGTGCATTTATCCTTGGCCGGGCAAGAATCCAGGGAAAGGCCCATTATTAAAGTCAATCGCTGGACGGCTGTTTCTGATTTGGGGAAGGGAATGACCGGAGCTTCGCGGCAGAAGCTGGGACAGCTCGTGGGGCGATCAGCAGAGACAACACGGGTTTCCCACTCGAGATACCTGGGACTGTGGGAGGCCTTGGAAGATGTGTGCATTTATCCTTGGCCGGGCAAGAAGGGCAGCAGGCGGGGCGGGGCCCGGGGAGCCCCTGTCAACAGGCAGTCCTGGTGAAAGCCTCCGTCCATTAACAGCTCGCCGTAAGGAGCGGGATTCACAAACAAGCTGCAGGTGTAGCTATTGTTTTTCCGGCTCTGGGCTATTGACACGAGCAATAATCTCAAATTAATCTTTAATCGGATGATGAACTGATAGCGTGGGGCTGGGGAGGTGCGAGTCTTCCCATGGAGACAAAGAGCATGAAAAATGTGGAGAGAGGGAGCCAGGGAGACCTGGGGAAGGGGAGCGAGGCCGAAGGGTTAAAATAAAGATGATTTCTCCCTGCAGATGCAGGCAGTCTGGATTGCAGCATCACCGTGGTCTTGCCGC
>NW_009189078.1:0-1918 GCF_000690835.1 Fulmarus glacialis | reverse complement strand
TCGGCTCTCCAGAAGCGAGGCCGGGGGGTTAGAGGGCCGGTGGCCAGGGCACGGCTGCAATAATACTCCCGAGCTCCAATTGCTTCATAAATCTTCCCAGATTCCCTTTCTCGGGCTATAGGAGGCTGAATTATTGAAGCTACTGAAGTTTTCCAAGCATCCAGTGAATACAGGGGGACATTTTCTAAGCCAGGAGCATCAGCAGGTTGAAGAATGAGAGAAAAGGGCAGGTTAAAAGCGGGGTTTGGGGGCACGTCTGCACAACCTGCTCTGGGCTTGGGCTGCTGTAACTAAACACCCTCCTATAAAATCAACAAAGTCCTCAGGGGATTTCAAGGAAATCCGTTGTTTCCCTCTTTAAGGTTAAAAAAAAAAAAAAAGCCGGGGCTTTTTGGTTGAAGCAGAGGGGCTGGGTTTGAGTGAAGGCTTTGGGAATAGAAGAGGCGATGGGTGCTACATTATTCCAACAGCAAAAGGAGTCTGGAGGCAACAGGGCTATAGGGGGTCACTGTATATACACATACGTTGCTCAGAGGGTGCCTGCAGTTCCCAGGGATGCTGCTCATCTGCATCCGCGGAGGCAAATCCCACTCCCACGGGGCTTCCCCACCAGATTGCTTTGCCTTATGATGGGGCAAGGTGATTTTTTAATCACGTGCTGCCCACATCTGGGGGGGTTCGCGGCTGTTTGCGTGGCGAGTGGGGAGTTGTTTTCCAAACAGAAACTCTAGAAGAACAACGACAAATAAAGTGGATCCTCCAAAAAAAAAAAAAATCTGTTATAACAGAGAGCTCAACTCGTGGTTTTTCATGGAATCGGGAAGGGTTTGCCCCTTTCGGGTGCCTTTCAACACAGGGCCTTGCAGGATGGCTTCTTCAATAAATGCTGTCCCATTCCACAGCTGGTCGAGGAATTAGACTGAGGTTTAGGCTTAAATTTTCATGTGAACCCTCTGCCCCTTTCAGTGCAAGCATTTGCCTCTGGGGCAGCTCTCCCTGTCTGTTATATCTTAACTTTCATTTTAAAGCCCTCGTTAGAGCAGCTTTGCAAAACTGATGAAAATGTCTTTGACGTTTTTCCCCTTTTTTCAACAAGTGCATCAAAGTGGAAGGTTTTGAAGAAAACCCTCGAAGCCTTCAAAATACAAAAAAAAAAAACAACCCCAATCCTTTCATTTTCTTCACTTTTATCCCCTGAAAACAGCATTTCCCCAAAGAGCTCTAGGGGTTACCCCAGGACATAAATCGTTTCCATAACCAGGAGCAAGCCGAGCGCCGGCTCGCTGGGGCTGGGGCGGGGGATGCAGAAGCCGTCCCCTTGCAGAGCATCCCTCCGAAGCAGCGATGCTGCTCCCCCCTCCTCTTGCCAAAACCCCCACCCTGGGAGCATTTTGATCCCAAAAAGGATGAATTCACTCAGGCATCCTTCTCTTGTTGTAAAAACTCAGGGTTTTGCCAGCAAAGGAGCAACAGGGGGGCAAAGGAGGAGGTTTGGCTGTGACCCCGTGGATCCGTGGGGAAGGGCGTCCTGAGCATGAAGGAGAAGCAAGCAGCTAGAAAACCCCACGGGAGCCAAGACACAACTGAAGGGCGTAGACTCCTGCCAGGGATCTCCAATCAGGCCCGGGAGGCTTGGCTGCCTGCCGTATAAATAGAGAGCCGGGAGGGTGGGAAGCCAGCGTGCCTCTGGGCAGGGAGAGGAAGAGGAGGATGAGTGCCAGGGTGCTCCCCGCAAGGAGGCAGAGAGCACCCAGCAGCACCCCGGCAGGGATGAGCCGGACCCCGATGGCAGCCCAGCAGACCATGCCCCTCTCCTCCAGGCCCCGGACATCCTTCCTCATCCAAGATATCCTCTGGGATGGGGCAGAGCGGGGAGCGCGGCCGGAGCGGGGCAAGAGCGGAGGGTTTGGCAGCCCGG
>NW_009189077.1:498-5429 GCF_000690835.1 Fulmarus glacialis | reverse complement strand
CCAGCCAGTCCCTGAGCAGCAATTTCTGCTCCCTGGGCAGCTCCCCCCAGTTTATATACTGAGCATGACATCATATGGTATGGAATACCGCGCTGGCCAGTTGGGTTAGCTGCCCAGGCTGTGCTCCATCCAGCTTCTTGTGCATCTGGCAGAGCACGGGAAGCTGAAGAGTCCTCGACTACGTAAGCACTACTTAGCAACAACTAAAACATCAGTGTGTTATCAACATTATTCTCATACTAAATCCAAAACACAGCACTATACAGGAAGAAAATTAACTCCATCCCAGCCGAAACCAGGACAGTACTTTAAAAGTATTCTTTTAATTACTTTGCTCAATTGAGACTGAGATCTCAAGTCAAGAGAATTAAACAGTTCTTTCCAAGCCTGAATTCAGGTCTGTTTGGTAGTGAATAAAAATGAACGTGATTGTCTTGATCTAGTTCTCTTTTGTAGCTATTAAAGGACCATTTTTTATTGGCTATAAACTCCAAGGGAAATATACAGAGTATATTCAGAGTAGAAAGATGCACTGTAAGGATATTTGAGCACTACTTCCTTATTTCTTTCTTTATATTTACTGAAATAATGTGGAGTGCTGAGAGACTGTTAAGGTTGAATTAGAGTCAAAGGGAAGTAAGTATGCTTGGAAAGTTAACATGATTACTGTCTTCTTTAATGACGGATAAAACAGTCAAGAATGAAAAATTCCTCTCTGTATTCTTTCCCTCTAGGAAAGAAAATAGAAATAAAGTGCTAAGTTTATATGGAGAGGTTATAAATAGAAACTGGGGAAAATGAATTATGAAAGAATAATTTTTTCTCTAAACTTTTTAAAATGTTTTTTTCTGTAAAAATTCTATGAATACAAACTTTTTTAGACTTCAAAATATTTTGACAACCTTTTTAATTGCTGCACAGTTTACAAACACTTTAAATCTATCCTTGTTTTTTGATTTCTTTTCTTTTTTTTTTTTTTTAAATCATCCATGCGAAGGCTGATATTTTTTTCTGGAAGGTAAGAAAGAGGAGAACAGTTTCCACCAAAGGCACAGCCTATTTGCTGTAAGACAGAAAATATCTGCAAGCTATCTCACTTTTTAATAATCATTCAGAACAAAAGGACTGAGATTTTAAGGCTAAGGATAAACATTTGGAGAAACTTCAACAGAGTAAAACTATGAACGCCTGATTGGTGTTGGTGTATGAACAACTCAGTAGCAGAATTTTCCATCACATTCTCTGAACGGAGGCTATGTGTTAATTTTTTTTGGATGTGCCTAAAACATATATCTTCTATGGTTGTAGGTGATCTCAATCCAATGAGAGAAAGTCAAGCCATTTACTTCCTGACAGAGAGATTCCTAAAACCTTACTAACTAGGCTACATAAACTGTCTCTTCCAGTGCAGATTACTCCCATACAAGGGAGGATGAAGTTCTAAGTCTTCTGTCCAATGCACACTGTGATTGAATAGATCAGATGTGGTTCAGGGAATCTAAGCTTTAACTTGATTTTGCTTCTGTGATATGACAGGTAACTTGACAAGTCTGTTAATTTGGTTTTGTTTTTTCCTCACCAGAAAAGTAGGATTAATGCTGTTGCTGCTATCTGCATCCTAGGGAAATAGCTCAGTTTGTAGATTGATATCTATGGCAGGTTTGGATTATATGACCAGCCCACAGGCACGTTTTGTATGGCCCATCCCTGACATCATCTTGATGTATTTGGGCTAGTTATATGCCAACAGGTTTTCCTTTGAGGACTATTTTTTATATATATTCCCTTCACAGTATACTAGTATAACTTACGGTAATTGTCTCTATCCTTGCCAACTTTGCTAGGTTTTTTCCGGCAGACAAGTATTAGAAAAGGACTTTGAAGTGATGGCCTAGCTTTGTTTTACGAGCTAGTTGTTGAATTTACTAACTGTTAAAAAAAGCATGTCAGGTCAAAGTCAAAGGGAAAGCCTTCTGGATTAAATCACGGGGGCACTCGACAGTCTGCCAGGAAGAATGTATGACGAATACAGTGTGATTCTGATGTCTTTCAGATGGTGTGATGTTACCCTGTCTGAAATTATCCTATTACATACATGACATGAAATGGCATAATGTTGCATGCGATAAAACCATGTTGAATTAAAAGCTAGAACAGTAATGACAAAGCCAAACAAGATTACAATAGCTTCCTTGTAAGCCAACAAATAAAAAAGACAGTTTTCTAAACTATGGATCTTTCCATTCAGCTGAACTTATTATAATTTCAAGCAGGCTTAGCTTTTTACCGCTACATATACCTTCACACCCACACACAGTTTATTTCTGGTTCTGCCTATAAATTCTTAATGTTTAAGGTTTAATAGGAAGTGCATTCGCTCAGTCAATTAGTGCTGCAGCCACTACTTGTTTTGGCCCCACTGTAACTGTTATAAAGGAAAAAAAAGATGTCATAACCTTCACAGCTGTCTCCTATATCAGTCTGCTATATCTGATGTAAAAGCATGAATAAAATAGAAGTGCAGGTTCAGCTGGTTTGCCAACCCTCTGGTATCTTAGCAAAAGACACTTGAGTTCGATATTACTTCTTTAAAAAAACAAAACTCTCTTGCCATCCGGCCCTTCTCCAGGCCATTGTAGCAATCAGCACGTCCAGACCCTGCCTCAGTCCATCATCACTAACGAAGCAGTTCTGTGAGTTGGACTTGTACGACATTATTGCTGGCATTAGGGGAAGCGGAAGCTTGGCCGGGGGTTTTGGAGTACAGGTGAATGTCCCAAGGATTGTTCTGTATCTGACAAGTTCCAGCTACTTGCAGCTTTCAGGATGAACTGCTTAGGAACTGATCTTTTATCTGTTAATGGCACAGGCTGAGCACATTTTTTTACTCTGTGTGTGTGTTTTACTGAGCTGTTTTTCAGCATATCATTTGCAGGTGTCATGTAATTAAAGTTTAGTCTAGCCTAAGGGTTTTTTTAATAGTATTTTTCCTATTCAGACTATCTCAGAGTACTTAGATGGTGGAGTGATTACATGTGCAATTAACACAGTCATTACGTGCTCAGCAATTGTTCACACACAGCTCTGTACATTACAACCTGAATTTTATAGAAGAATCTAATGGTAGTCTAGACACCAGGGTCATTCGCTCCTCTTTTAGAAGCAGCCTTGAGGGACCTTTAAAGTTCTACTTAGAGGCTGGCAAAGGGTCTAGCTTTATGATTGCCATTAACAGAGAACAGCAGCTGGACTTTCCTAAGCATTACATGCTGCAGTGTCAGCAGCTGGTTATAAAAACATGTCGTGATCCCCTTTAAAGGCCATGACCTCCTTCCCCGAAAAGGAAGAAAGTCAATCAGTGAGCAGGGCTGAGACAATTGTGTTTTAGTTTTAATTGTCTTGGAACTGTGTGGTTGGCTCTCTTGGATAGTGGATAACTCCAGATGTCCTGAAAGTCCTTTGCTGTCCTTTGATGAGGAGTATTCATTTGTGACGCTGTGATTTTTAGGCCCAACATTTTGGCCAATAAATTATGCCCATCAGTCACACATGGTAGATAATTAAGCATTCCCATAAGAAGCCTACTATAAGAGGAACTCACAGAAAGACAGTTTTGAATTACTGTGAACAAATGTGAGGAGCTTGTTTGTGTGTTTGGCTTTGTTTTTAAAAATGGCATAACCATGAAAGGTGCTTTCAGTCTTAAGAGTCCAGAGTAAGGCAATGTGCCAGATCATACTTGCTTTTAGAGTAGGATGCTGATGTCCTGATTGACAGAACCTGCAGCTTAGCCTTTTACTGTAAGAACAGGACTGCACTGTGGCTGCAGTAGCTTATGGCACTTTACTTGGTATAAGGTAGATCATAATGAAGTCTATACACCAGGGTGACCCTGGACAAACCTCACTGAGGGCAGTTAACTTCTAGTCCAGCACAGTCAGTAGGAGATTAGGCCCATTCAGAATTAACAAGACACTGTCACGTGTCAAAAATGTCCTTGTGTGTGTTCTCCACGACAGAGAATGGAGCACTAGGAGAAGGAAAAAATAAGCCTTTTCTCAAGAGGAGGACGTACCTGGAAGGAATGCAGGTTCCCGTTCATTGGTGAGGAGGGGGTAAAGGAATTAATTGTTAAAGATGTTTCAGGAGCAAAGAACTCCAGACTAGGAAAAAAGGTCAAAACCAAAAAAAGTGGATGTCTGCCTAAGAAAGAGTAAGCTCCAGTTTCTTCTTTCATAATTTAAGATCTGCTAATTTACTGTTATAAATTATAAGGGCAGAAGACTAATAAGACATGAACATAAACTTGGATTTTTATAAACTGAAAATCTGAAAGCAAGGTTTAATAACAGTAAATACTGATCAAAAAAGGTTTGAGAATGATTAAGAAACAATATAAATAATAGGAGAAAATGCACTAGATTAAAACCTCTTAAAAGGAAGAGCATATCCAGAAATCTAGTGGAGTTTTCTAAGGGAATAGGACAAAGCATAAAATGGGTTGAAAAGAGTGAATGGAAATTTGCCTAGAGTTCTGAAAGTTTCTGTTATAGGAACAAACATAATTTCACAGTTACTAAATTTCTGACTTGGAAACTCAAACGTCTGAATAGTCAAATTGCTATTTGGAACAGTGAGGACTGAAAGCAACTAGAGATGAAGAGAAAGAACAAACTAAGCATCTTCTCAGCAGTGGACAATTTCCTTCTTTTTTTTGGAAGGAATGTAAAAGTCATAGTAGCTGTGTATGTTAAAAGGGAATTTACAGCTGTTGTAAACAACTACTGGGCCCAGCTAAGATGATTTTCTACTGCATGCTTATAAGCAGTTTGAAGACTTGGTAGTGTTTCTGGCTGTGGGAAGCCAGAGGCAGACTGCTTTGCAGCAGCAGGAGCCACAGGGCAAAATATCTGCTGTTATTTGTGGCTTGT
>NW_009189077.1:0-488 GCF_000690835.1 Fulmarus glacialis | reverse complement strand
CCCTACAGTTCATTTACAATTTTGTTGCATTCATTCATACTTTGTGCTTTTTGGCACCTCATCTGCTTTGTGGCTCCTCTCAGAGGTAGGTAGGGATTTTTTTTTTGCATTCCTGTGTAAATACTGAAAGACTGAGCCAGTTCTTCAAAACACAGCTCATTGAAATGGTCATCTTGGCTAAGGGCAGGCTCTTTGAAACAGAGTCTAAATTGGGCTCGTCAGTTGGAAGGTGATTGTTTGACAGTCTCTGTGATCTGGCTATAAATGGTAAACCCCTTGAAAGTATCTAATGAAAACCAGTCAGTTTAGAACCCCTGGCGTGGAAATATTTCCATAACAGAGGATTTTTTGACAGCAACATTAGTGTCACAGATGATGATTTAGATTGCTTAAAGAATCACTGTCAAAGGTATTAGCAAAAGTGGTTTTAATATGATGATGTAAAAGTGTGACTTAACGAAGTTCGGTGGCAAGGTTCACTCTATTAA
>NW_009189076.1:332-14243 GCF_000690835.1 Fulmarus glacialis | reverse complement strand
ATTATTATTATTATTTAGAAACTAACTGGACAGTTTGTCCTTTCCTCTTTATTCTGTACAATGTTTCTCCTTGTTCATCTCTTTCTATCACCCAAAAACCAGTGGAGATGGGTGGGTCCCGAAAAGCTGTGCTTGTGCTGTGCCATGCCACTGTGCACATAAAATCAGTGCTTTGCTACCAGAAGCAGCAGAAGAGCCAAAGGTAGCTGGGAGGCAGCCTTTAAACCCTGAGCAGCTTTAAAACTTAATTTCATACAGTTTTAGTTGAAATTTCTATAGCAGGCCTGGGAGTAACTGAGACTCCTTGCTCTTGAATCTGAATGTTAAAATGCTGTGGTAAGAATGCATATGAACTAAGCAGCTGAAATGGACTATCAGATCATAAAATAAAAGCTAGAAAGAAGGGTCTGATTCTGTCAAGAGAATCCCTAAGGTCAGAGGAATTACTCATGAAGGACAGTGTTAGTCCATTCAATAAATACAAGCTTTCACTGAATAATTAACTAGAGCATATGCCTCTTTCTTAATCTGATTATCTAGTTTTGCATAAGAAACCTTGCTAAAGTTTGAAGAAAATTGTTTTCCAAACCTGTTTGTCTTTTTAGGCTTTTCTCCATCTCACTCTTTTTGAATTCTAGCTGAAGGTGTATTTAAATATTTTGGACTGGGGGTGGGTTACCTAACGCACTGTTCCAGATGATTCTGGATTCCACTGTGATCCATCACCACCTATAGTGGAAACAAGAGCTTAATAGACTTCCACTTACCAGAAACCTTCAAGAATTCATGCTGTGGTGCACTATTAGAGAAGTACAGGGAAAAAGAGACCAATGAATTCTGCAGGGACAGTAGATAGGAAATTAAAATTTTATTTTCTTGCATGAACACTGGTTCAGATAAGCATCACCAGTTTCAGTCTCCAAATCTGGATGTCTCCATTTATATCAGAACTGATCTGTAACCCTTCAGACCCACTCCAGACAGATGCGGGGAAAAAAAAAGAAAAAAAAAAGTCTCCTGTCCTTCTTCAGCCATGTTGAGCTCATTTTGTTTAAATAATTTCCACTAACAACACAGAGCTGTACACTGGGCAGGGGTTGGACCAAATGACCTTCAGAGGTCCTTTCCAACGTGAATTACTCCATGATTCTGTAATGGCCTTTTTTTTTTCTTTTTCTTTTTTTTTTGTGAAAATAGCAAAAAAACTACTAAACTTGCAGATCTCAACTTCATGCCTTGAGATGAAGTATCTAATCTTAATCTAGTTTCTTGAAGACACATAAGCTTGAAATATCTTTGGTGTTGTGACACACTTCCAGGCCTCTCAGGACAATAAAAATGGGTGGCAAGAGCAGAAAGAGAGGTTGCTGAAGTTTGCTTTAAAAGTAAACTTCAATTATAGATGAGCTCTTAGTCTGAGGGCATTAAATTTGATAATAAACAAGTAGCAATTTTTTTTACATCTACATGCCCAGCATCATATTTTCAGCAGTTCGAGGCACTTACATGCATTGTTTTCATTCCCCCTGCTTCCAGCTGGCAGTCCCACATGGATTTCTAGTACAAAATTAACTATGGCTGGCACAAAGCATATGCCTGCAGGCAAGGAGATTGGAAGAGGCATACATATTTTGCCTCGGCTGAAGCTTCTGTTGGTTGGTAACTTCAGTTACCTTCCAAGCTGGCCTTTCGCAGAATGTATTGGTTTAGACTGGAAATCAGACCCTCGAGTTTTAAATAAATTAGTGTAACATTTTTAAATTATCCTCCTGCCTCTTTTGCCTAGCTGCATCAGGTGCTGTGTATTTTGTCAGCATTATTCTTTATAATCAAATTCATACTTCAGAGAATTATATATATTTTACAGTAGCTTTTATTGTTTGCATCATTATAAACTAAATCAACTGTTTCATTTTACATATAGAGCAGAAAGTTTATGTTCTTATTAAAACTCCAATAACAGCCTGTTCAATTTATAGTTGTGCATAACAAAAGGCACATCTTAAAGAGGGAAGAGTTTTTTTATTTGGGGGATTTTCCCCCTGAATTTCAGCCCAATACTCTCCATCGTAATGTCTACCAAAATAATAATGGTACAGACTGAAGGACATGAGGATAAGTAACAACTGAACCAACTTTGAATGCTACCATAATTCCTCACTTGCTGAATTCCCATGTGGTATTTTCAAGGATATTACATTCCCTGTATGGGGAGCTATCATCTGCTCTCGTTAAGAATCAGACCTCCTGTAAAATAACCTCCTGTTAATTCACTTCACACCCTATTTCTCCTTACTTTCCATTTCCTTCTTCTTGAATCAATGTCCTTAGAAAGATGCCTGATCCATTGCAAGAGTATGTTCCCCACAACTGGAATTGGCACATTACTTCTTCTTATTATTATTACTACTATTATTATTATATTTCAATTATTAAACTGTTCTTATCTCAACCCACAGGTGTTCTCATTTTTACTCTTCCAATTCTCACCCCCATCCCACTGCGGAAGGGAGTGAGCAAGCAGCTGTGTGGTGTTTAGCTGCCTGCCGGGTTAAACCACAACTATGAGCAAGCTTGCTAACGTGTGGCGTGCTCCCTGGTCTGACTCGGACTGTCCACACTGTCATAGAGAGAAAGCCACAATCTTGTTCCCTGTGGTCAAACTCTTGCAGTATCAGTCTGACCTTGCAACATATAATGCTGAGAACTGTATAGGAAGGACTCAGCTGACTGATCTGTTGTGGGTCACATGATGGCAGACATAGCCAACGCAAGAAAGTACATTGTTACTCCTATGTCCCAAACTTTCTCACAAACTTGCCCACAAACTTGCCTGTCTGGATCTAAGTATGGGCCTGTATTGAAGTACCAACACCAGAAGAATCACTTGGGCTTAAGGGTGATTTCAGGCTACCTATCCAGATGCAGATTAAAATGTAAATGTAACTAATGACAATGAGGTGTGCACTTTATACAAAATTGTGTTACCTCTGCATTTGGTATGAACATACCATCTGTAAAATAGTATGTCGTGTTGGTGACCCTGTTTTAAGAAACACATTAGTCAGCTGAAAAGGGCTAAGGTACCCACTGCAAGGTGTAATTGCCTGAGAAGGATGCTATATACAGAGTTTCAAAGCTCTCTATTCATATTACAAATGATCATGCCCAGGAAATTTTGAATTTGTCTCTACTTAAGATGTTACCCTTTGATTATCATCTTACTAAAGTTCTATTTCCTGCAGTCTGGCTATCTGTTAATGTGTAGTCCTCGGCATATAGGTATCTTGTAACAAATATACAAATGTTATTAGGTTTTTCATAGCATGTATGATTTTACTACCTCTAAAAATATTAAAAGCTACTGGGCATAAAATCATTCCTAAATAATTCCGTCACATAAACTAAATGCAGAAAAGGATATAGACAAGTAATCTAAAGCAGTAATAGATAGCATGACTCTATATATCAAACACAAGGTATAATTGTGTTTCTCCTTATTTACTACTAGTTCCTGTAAACAAGCCAAAAGGAACACTTAAAATAGCATTGCCTCACTTACCGGATTAAACTTAAAGTGCATTCTTACACAAGACACCCTGACAGCTTCAATATTAACTAGTATCTCCATGTCCAGACTACCAACCAATGTAGATATGTTTGAAATGGTTTCCTTCAAGTAAGTTGAGAGATGTCTACACTGAAAACAATAACCTGAAGAATCATGTCATCCACATTAGTGCCCTTACCTACAATTAAAATTTTCCTTTCTCATATGCTCTGCCCTTTTTAAAGTTTAAAAAAAAAAACAAAAAAAAATCACAGCTATTGTTTGGAGTGGATTTTCTAGTTCATAGGGGCGTGCCAAAATTTTCTCCTATGCTGTAGAGAATGCAGAGCATTTTCTGAAGTCTAAACACTTTTGTCAACCCTGCTTGCCTCCACTCAATCCCAAAACAAAGAACCTTTTCATTACAAGAACTGAACCTGATAGCCAAGCCAACAAATGACAAAAGTTTGGCACATTCACAAAACCAGAGAAATCTGTTTCTACAGGTTCTGGGGACTTCTCAGGTAAGGGCTCAAAATCTCACAGCGTCGAGGACAAAACTATTGACATCCGTTTGCCCCATAACTCCCCCCCCGTCTTCCTCCTGCTTATGCTTCCAGCCCAAAGCCATCCAAGCTGCATGAATTGTTTTCACAGCTTCTGAAGAGCCACATCTCTCTAAGATGTCCAGAGTTTCCAGAGTAGCAGATCATTCAACCTGCACTGTTTGTTCTACCCTACCCCCCAGTGGCTAAGTCATAACATTCAAAAGATCGACATTTAGACTAAAACTGCTGACAGTCCCTTACCTACAGTATTTGGCATGATTATGCTGTAATACAGTATAAGACATTAATGCTTCAAGTTTAGCGCTGTTGATGAGTCCATAAATTTCTGAATTAAACCTGAAATTTCTTGGCCTACATTTTAAATTGAGTTGGTTCTGAATGTGCTCCTTAGAGGAAGAACAGGTAAGCTACACTAGCACATGCACACAAAATGTTATGGAAGACAAAGCTGTACTTTTAGTGTCATTATATTCTTAGATCATCAGAGATACAGGGGAAATTGTAGTACCTTTTATTAAGCCAGATGATATAGATACACTAAGATAGAGAGAAATAGCTAAACCAAAGATACCTAAAAAACATTGTCATAAATAATTTTACTTGATGTGTAAATCAATTTTCTCTCTACTTAAATCAAGAAATTTTATTTTGGCACTGGAAAAAAATAACTGAACAGGGTTGTTGGGTTTCCTCCTCCCCCCTCCCATTAGTCTTGTTTGGGAAAAGCCACCAAGTTTCATGAATTCGATCATTCAAGCTCCAATATTGTAGTTCACTTTTTTCCCTAACAAAAATAAGAATGAGCATGGGATGTCAGGCATTTAGCACTGCACATTGCAAAGATGTGAGGTCTTTAAACAGAGTATTCCACGTTCTTATCAGCACCACCATATGCTATAAGACAGAAAGCACATACCTGTCAACATACATAATTCTAGTTTTCTTATTAAAGAATACCTTACAGAGAAACCACACATACTTGTGTCCTCCAGCATTATGATCCTGTTTAAGAGTATACGAATGCAATTAATCTGCCAAAGAAAATAACAAACCAAATAGCCATGTATCTGCAGTAGGGAGGACTTGATTTGCCCATGAACTATTTCAAGTCAATTTTCTGTATGTAATTGCAGCATCAGACTTGTGGAAATATTTCTATCCAAACATACATAAGTAGTTTCAGTAATAAGATATTAAGGAAATCTAAGTCTCTAGTTTTGCAAATTTCCAGTGATTTTTTTTTTTTTTTGTATGTGATTATGGCAGTAAAATCTTTCTGGGTTTTCAATAATAAGTTTATCATCAGTCCAGCAAGGAATCTTCCAACAAAAGGAAATCCTGTTGTTTGCAGTGTGTGACAAAAAAGTACATTTCCCAAATAGCATCTAGTTTGTGTCTGGGAAAAAAGGAAAAAAAACCCAGTCTTTGTACACATCATTAAAAAATTATGAATTTTGTTTTCTTTCTTTTAGAAGGGCAACGAAGCTGGTGAAGGGTCTAGAGAACAAGTCTTATGAGGAGCGGCTGAGGGAACTGGGGCTGTTTAGCCTGGAGAAGAGGAGGCTGAGGGGAGACCTCATCGCGCTCTACAACTACCTGAAAGGAGGTTGTAGCGAGGTGGGCGTTGGTCTCTTCTCCCAAGTAACTAGCGATAGGACGAGAGGAAATAGCCTCAAGTTGCGCCAAGGGAGGTTTAGATTGGACATTAGGAAAAATTTCTTTACTGAAAGAGTGGTCAGGCCTTGGAACAGGCTGCCCAGGGAAGTGGTGGAGTCACCATCCCTGGAGGCATTTAAAAGGTGTGTAGATGAGGAGCTTAGGGACATGGTTTAGTGGGCATGGTGGTGTTGGGTTGACGGTTGGACTTGATGATCTTAGAGGTCTTTTCCAACCTTAATGATTCTATGATTCTATGATTCTTTCAGCTGGGTAGGCATATAAACTGTGATTGGTAAACTCTACTGGTACATATAATCAATTTTTTTCCTAAAACAAAGTTGTTATTGTCATTGTAGCTTGATGTTCTGAGAATATTAGGAAAAGATAATATCTTCTGCTATGTGTAAAAAGGTGATCTTTAAGACAGTGGTGCAGAGTAAGACAGGAGCCCCCAAGGCTATACGCAACTCACCAATCATTAGTCAAGGAAATGCAGACTTTGGAGGTGGGCAAAAACTGTTGCAGGAGTAACAAGAAAACCCCCAAAACCAAACCCAAGTATCTCACATACATAAAGCATACTATATATTGTAAATTGAGATGTAGCATAGAGTTGCAGACCAGTGAAGAAAAAGCAAGATGTAAAGCATGTTAGAAAATATTAAAATAGCCCAAGCAGACCTTAGAATGACAACAGAAAAAAAAAAAAAAAAAAAAAAAAATACTCCTTCTAGCAAAGAGCAGGAAGAAATTTCATCACCAGCTTCACACTCCTCCCTGTCAGGAATTCAGGATCCTGACGACTCAGTGCAATCCCACTCCAAGTCCTTTAGGACCAGAGGTGCAGCAAAATGATGACCATAACACCAGAAAAAAGAGGGGTATGTTAGGAAGTTTTGGTATAACAATTTTAACGATATTACTAATGAGATGTATTTGGTATTAATTTGGACTGTAACTGTTAGTATAATTTTAACTGGACTAATCATAACAACTTCGTGTTTGTTTTAGTAAATTCTGTTAGGATTTTAAGGCGACTAACAAATTCTTTGTTTCATATGTAAGGTACGTCCCCCTTTTTGTCCATAACAAGGTGTGCTGGTTTTGGCTGGGGTAGAGTTAGTTTTCTTCCTAATAGCTAGTATGGAGCTATGTATTGGATTTGTGCTGAAAACAGTGTTGATAACACAGGGATGTTTTCGTTACTGCTGAGCAGTGCTTACACAGAGTCAAGGCCTTTTCTGCTTCTCAGATCACCCCACCAGCGAATGGGCTGGGGGTGCACAAGGAGTTGGGAGGGGACACAGCTGGGACAGCTGACCGCAACTGACCAAAGGGATATTCCATACCATATGACGTCATGCTCAGCATCTAAAGGTGGGGGAAGAAGAAGGAAGGGGGGGATGTTCAGTGATGGCATTTGTCTTCCCAAGTCACCGTTACGCGTGATGGAGCCCTGCTTTCCTGGAGATGGCTGAACACCTGCCTGCCGATGGGAAGCAGTGAATGAATTCCTTGGTTTGCTTTGCTTGTGTGCGTGGCTTTTGCTTTACTTATTAAACTGTTTTTCTCTCAACCCACGAATTTTCTCACTTTTACTCTTCGATTCTCTCTCTCATCCCACTGGGCTTCCGATTCTCTCCCCCATCCCACTGAGGGGGAGTGAGTGAGAGGCTCTGTGGGACTTAGTTGCCGGCTGAGGTTAAACCACAACACAAGGTTTTGAGTGTAACAAATAGGGCAGGTATGTTAAACACAGGAACTTAATTTTAAATGCTACATAGTGCTGCAACGTGGAAAACAATATACAACTCAAAAAATAGAAAAGATACAAATGCCCAGGCATACAGACAGCATAGTGGTTTCCCAGTCATCAATTAGTCAATAGTCATGCAAAAACACTTTGTAGCTTCACTTCCTAAATTAGCTTGGATCGTTATAGTAGCAAGTTGCTAAATCCAATCTGTATTGATAAATACATATATTTATATTTTGCATACATCATGCATATATTTTGCCTGGGGAACATCTACACATTCAAGAGGAAACAGCTCCTGACCCCGGGTAGGTACACATTCCAGCAACAAGCAAAATCAGGCATGAGATTAATTAGGTGTTAGTGAAGCAATTAAACAAAAAAAAAAGGAATATATTAATTGAACAAGATTGCATACAGGCAGCATGACAAAGAGTCTTTGAAATGACAAGACACCTCTCAAAGAGATATTGTGTATGACAATAAAATCTTAAATTATTATGCAAACAATGTTTGCACGCATGGCGCTTGCCAAAAGTTCATTTGACCTGTATTTCCCCTCCTCAGCCCTGGAATAATAGCTAGTTACAGCACCTAAGGGCAAATTAACATGTTTGAACTTTCTGCTACTGTTGTCCCTAAATTCACCTTTGGAACTCCCTGCATTGACATCTTTTCTGACTTTAATAACTTTAAGCATACTTGATCTTTAAGGACTTATTTTACCTTTTCTAAGCTACTAATAATAAAGATGGGAGCTGGTTACAGGGGACAAATCAGCAAGCTCCAGCCTGGGACTTACAAGCAGATGTTGCTTGTTGTCCCAGGAATTTAAGAAGTTAAACCTAAAGCCATTTGTACTACAGTCTAGGCTAAAAGAGCAACAAATGATGTCGCCTGCAGCATGTTATCACTGGTGTGAGTGGTTTAATGGCAATCTGCCCGCACCATCTCAATACCAGATTTACTACAATAAGTTACTTTCAAGGTCGTCTTCTCTTAATTGCTCATTGATTACTCACCATTCTTTAAAGTGGGAACCTCTGAGTTTAATTGGAATCAATGCTGACAAATGGTATATGGTCCCAAACCCTTACTACTGACTTAATTGGAGAGAGATACACTTCCAGTTTTAATCATAAGTATGAAATGTTACCTTATCTGTTTTGCTATTGTGCTTTACAGCAACATTCAGTCCTTTATTGTTTTCTCTGATGTTTGGTATTTCAAAACACTCTGAGCTGCATCACTTCACTTCTATATTAAAGAGCAAATAAACAAAACATTTTGTTCTCATATTGTTCAGAACTCATTTGCACCTTCTATCTGAGAAGGTCCTTATCCCATGTTTCACATGCACTTTTCAATTTTAGTATCAGAGCAAACTAGCAGTTATTTTCAGTGTTCAGCAAAAGCAATGGGTCTCATCTAAACCAGTAGAAATAGGCTTCTGTCATGCGTGTCCGTATTACTGTCTAGCTTAGGAAAGGTTAATATAAAATGTACTATAGTTTAAGCTGCAGGATATCCAATTATGAGGAAAGAGCAGATTATTAGACTAGATACATCCACGCACATCACTAAAGGCAAATACTTTTTTAGACAGGTGTGCACTGAAGCAATTATATTCTAATTATATATCCCGCAACATTTTTTTCACGCTTAATTTAACACATGACGTAATCTATTACAGAGGAATACAGTTATTGGAATTTTAGTGCTGTATTACTACTATGAAATAAGAAGTACTTCTCTTGTGGATCTATACATGATTTTAGGGTAATTTTACACTAATCTAGGAAAAGTAGAAGATAACTCTTGGAAGGGTCAACTGGGTGAAGAAAAATAATACCAGTTATAATCACCAGGTTCCCAAATGACGTCAGCACTTGAAAATCTAGCTTTTTAAATTACAATAAATGACACATTTATGAGTTTAAGCTATATGTGATATGTGTCTCCTTGGAAAATAATGCCAAATGAAACAAACTTAATTGATACAAAACAGAGAGCTAACATACAGCAGTGCTTTAGCTTAATAAACACAATGACTTTGAAAGACCCTTCTCAGCTTAATAGTTCACTTATATTGATTATGCCGAGATTTTCTTTTTAGCCACTTTAATTCAGATAGTAAATATAACATTTTGGCTGTTATACTTTACTGCTCTGAATTATTCAGGAAAGGGTGTACAAGGGCAGACAGATGGGATCTTTCTGTTCTTGCTAGAAGTAACCCAGTACATTGTCTCCCTCCCCCCGCCTTCTTTCTTCCCTTCCAGTTTTCATTTTGTTACTTTTTAATTGATCATAGTCTGATTTCAATATTTAATCCATTTTTCTGAAGTTCTATAAACCAAATAATTAGAGAAAGAAGAGTGATACAAGTCACAAAGAAATGCAGGATGTATTAAGCGGTCTTGGTATTTCTGATCTAGCTGTGGATACCTGCCTTAGTGAAAACGAGGGTTGGATCTTTACAATGTAGCATCTCACAGCTAAGAAAGCTGCAGGTTTGTAATATTGTTACATAGGGCAAAATATATCAGAAAAATACTACAGCTATTTCTAAAATGTCATTATCACTTACTTTTACAATACTGAAAGTTTACATTAGTAGGAAATTCTAGATTTTATTTAGGACGCCTAGTTTAGGTGTAGTATAAATGCAGACACTTGTGTTCTCTACTGACTATTATGCATTGGAAGAAACTTCCAAACTAATAATGCGTATGCTTTAGCCCCTGAATTATCCTTTTAGGAGACTTTTTGGAATGTGTCTACATTGGGGTACCTACAAGTACGTTAGAACAGAGTTCCCAAGTTGAGCCCATCTTAGCACTGCACTAGGCTGAAGAGCTGCTGTAGAAATAAGAAATTTTACTTCCATATTTAGACTATCCATTTGATTGAATAAAGCTTATTCCCATTTCACCTTGTGATGAGAGGGAAATGCCATTTCTTTTCAGTGCATCTTCTCCTGGGACACCTGGGATACTTAGGGTCTGCAAAACTACTCAAGAAGAATGTTAGGGAATGTAAAGCCAGAACAAAATGCAATCTATGTTCCCTCCATTTCACTTCAGCCACTTAATAGGAAGAATATGCTGGTTCTTACCACATGTCATCTTATTATGTTCCCAGGTTGTGTCTCATTCTGTTTTGAGAAGCTATTCAACTGAGTGACTGTCTTTTATTATATACACACACACATCACCTGTGTGGGGAAGTTCAGAACTCCCAAACTGTTTTGTCATACCGCATTAACAAAAAAAGCTACTAAAGTATCAGTTTCTCAGTGCAGGCAGTTAAAATTATCAGCTAACATTTGTTAATTAAGACTTGTGATACAACTAAATTATTTTCTGTAAGCGTTTTTAGACACAGATTATTACCCTAATTACTGATGTCATTTCTAATGAGGAAATTTTCTCATTCTGAGTAATTCTCAGTTTCAAATGACATTAAAACTTTGAATATTGCAGGTTGGCATTTTAAGATCTACTGCATACATCAAGACATGTTAACATAGCTAGTCAATTGAGTATGGGGCTAAAAGTCCGGAAACTTGACTTCTAATCACCTTGTGCTAGAAAAGGCTGTACAGTGTAACAAGGATTTATGGGAATTATATTTAAACCTTACGGAACTCAACAGTAAGTTACATACTTGTGGTAATCTTTGAATGTTAAACTGTAGGGTGTCTTCATTATCTTGAAAGACATGTAGAAGATTAAACGAGTCACCAGGTCCACAAAGGAAGATGGGGATTGTGATGGCCAGCCTTGTAGTACCTTTTTTCCCCCCCCGCCCCCATAGCAGCCTGCATGCTCAGGAGCGTCCAGGCTGAGACAACGAGGGCCCACTTTGGTTTACTGGAGAGAACTGAAAGTACTTTCTCAGAACTCCTTTTCATTTCCGCATCCAGTTAGTACAATGAGGTCCTAATTCAAGAATGGGAACAATAACTCAATATTCTTAATACTCAAAGCCTCTCATATTCAAGCAAAAAGTGATCAAAATACCTATATAATTTATTAATAACATCACTAACATGGTGATAACACTTACATACCTTTTCACAATGCACTGAGACTTAAAGGTAGTTGTTGTAATATAGCAGATACATTTTTTCCATGATAGTGTAGAACTTTAATTCTCAAACCCAAAGTAATATTCAGCAATATTTAGTGATGTTTATATTTAAATATATCCAATGCTTAAGCATTCCCTTCATCATCCAGCTAAAAAAGAATATGCATCATAAATAAACATCAATACTGAATCATGCTTTCCTACTGGAACAATGGCTGTCTTGCTGACAGAATCATTAATGGAATTGGAAACAAAGATTTATAGACTTTTTATTTTTAAAAAGACTTTTTAAAGAGAGAGAAAGCAGCTATATGGCAGTGACATGTAGGAACTTGAAGGAAAAGGTATCTTATCCTAGAAAATATTCTATGGATTTGGCCAAGCATTTACAGTACTACAAAAAATATTAGATCCTGCCAGTGCTTAGGCAACACCAACAACATTCTCAGCCCTCTGCAAATAGGCTGATTGTACTGTGTGACAGGCTGGAATTTGGGCAAATCAGTCAGGTTTGACACCACCTCCACCCCTGCTAAAAGGGAATGAATCTGTAAAAAATTGCTTTATAAACCTGTCATTCCTATGTTTCATAGTTTATATTATTAATAGCATTCATGCAAGAGACCAAAAAAAAAAAAGAAAATATATCAATGAGGATATTGCTTTGCACCTATTTTGGACTGGAGAACTCTAGGCATGAACAAAGCCTGTAAACTAAGCTAGAGCTCCAAGTCAGAATTGAGGCACCTATATTTTTCAAATAGCAACTGTGCAGAGATGGATAAGACTGTAACTTTTTGACATAATTTTAGAAATTAGTTTAACATTTATTATAGGCACTCAAGTGACTCTAGAGCTGGCCATAAACAAGCAGCACATCAACCCTACAAGTGCTATGCAAATGTTTGTTTTCACCTTCCTGAATTCTGTCACATTCATAACTGTTTCTGTGGTCTTGGTTGGCATTGCTGACAAAGGTTAACACAACTGTCATCAATCAACACCACGTCTTCAGCATTACCTATCTGTTAACCTCATCTTCTTCTGGAAATGTCTCTTCCCAGGCTTTCCTAGGGTCCTTCTGTGGTAGCATCTACTTTTATATCACAGATCTAAATTGATTTTCCACTTAGCCTTAATGGAGGGTTGAAGCTAATAAATTGCTAACCCCAGTGTCTGTAACAGCCACAGGAGCAAGGCACACTCATTTGAAGCTAGTGACATTATCCAACAACATATGCAGAACATCTATCAAAATTCATTACATGTTATTTCATTGAACAGTTGATATTTCTTTAATATGAATTATTTAAATACTCCATTCCTGGATCTTCTTCCAAACAACATTATGTTTTCTGAAACTGTCAACCAAAAACTGATTTAGTTAGCAAAACTCCTGTTCTGAGATTTAAATACCAAGATTAACTTCATAAAAAATATTACACGAAGTTCAAACAGAACACTTGGGACCCATAAGTAAAATGTGATATTTTGATGAATAACAGTGATATTACTGAAATCTGATCATGAGTTTTGTAGAGAGACCAGGCATGACAGCCCTTACATAATACAAATCTTAATAAAGCAGCATGAACATGACAGGAGGTACTGATGTGTTTAGACAACCTGGGGTCTAGCCTACCCAAGTTATGTACTGTATATAATACTCTTTTTTAACGGTCAGCAAAGAAACCTAGAATTTTCTATCTAACCAAAATGTTTAGACTACAAATAATCCCAGGATGACAGGATTGTTTTCTCTTATGCTATTTTGTAATTTAAACATTGATAATAAGAAAACATATACCTTATCCTGTTGAATGCATTCATTTTAACAATCCATCCACATGCTTCCTTGTTGGTAATGACAGTTCAGCAATTATGAGGATGTTTATTATTTTTGTTGCTTGTGGGAAGACACATAATGAGCGATCCAAACTAGGCAGCTGCAGGCTGTGCTAAGCTTGAAGGTCGTTTTCAGAGATAGGGAAGTTTGAGAAACTGAGTACTTGGCAAGAAATCAAAGAAGTTGGACTGAAAAGCAAGTAAAAGAGGATGTCAGCAAGGACACAGATGTTACAGCACGAAGGCGCGTGGACAGAAGGCTAGCACAAATCATAGCTGAGTTACAAGCGTGTGAATTATTGCGATAGCCTATGGGAGCTGTGTGTTGGGGGGCGTGCTTATGACAACTACGTATAAATTGAAGTAAAGCTGTGTAATAAAGTGGCATTAACGCGATCATATTGATCGAATGCGTTGTGTCCGTGACTTCCGCGTCA
>NW_009189076.1:0-223 GCF_000690835.1 Fulmarus glacialis | reverse complement strand
TACGGAATCGTCGGAATCTCGCCCTGATCAGGTGAGCGGCTGGGGAGGAGATGGGGTCCACGCTAACAAAAGAAGAAGCAGCAGTGGTTAAGCTCCTCTAACATATCCTCTCTAAGAGAGGGATACAGTATGAGGAAGCCGGCCTAAAAAGATTACTGATATGGGCGCAGCAAAAAGGACTAATCCCCTTAGTAAGTGCAGCCTTTGAGGTCCCGATCTGGGA
>NW_009189075.1:0-3912 GCF_000690835.1 Fulmarus glacialis | reverse complement strand
CATTGGCGAGCCTCCAGTCATCCGGTACCAGTGATGAATGTTACTATTTGGAATTCAGCTATTTCCAAGTCCACAGACCCTATCGTGGCAGGTGCTGCACAAACACACACACAAAAAAGACAGGGTTCTCCAGAGTCTGCATTTTCAACTTTTGGGGTTTTTTTAAAGAATTTATGTTGCATGCCTTCTCTATTTCTTTGGTGTGCACTGGCGCCTTCCAGGATGGATCAGCAGTGCTGTGGAAAGAGGCTGCAAAGTTATCATGTGTCATGTTATCCAGCAGGTATACACTATGCATGGTCATGGCAGCCACAGTAAATCTGGGCATCTTATTAATGTTTGCTGCCTGGTTCATCTTACTCCAGCTTTGTAAGTCTTGGGCCAGAGCGAACTCCTTTTGACTATTTGGCACAGGGATTCTCTTGAAGAGCAATTTGGGTATGGGGAAAGGAATGTCTGCTTACTTTCTTCACTGTGGTACACTCCACATGGATAATTCCTTGCTGAGTGCCAAGCTCATGGATAGTCATTCCTTTTCAGTTTTTCACCATCCCATTCTGACTAGCTTCTGGCCACACATCTGCTTTGCCAACATGGAAAGACTGTAAGACTTCCTGCTCTCTCTGCCCTCACCTGAATGAGTAAACCACAGCCAGTTAAGCATTTTGTAAGGACAAGAAGAGTAAAGGTTACTGTGACAGCAGGTCTGCCTTCCCCCACAGCTGTAGAGCTCTGATCACTATACAAATGAAGCACAGAATCGAGACTGCTAAAGTATTTGCCACAATTAATGGATTTTGCAATACATGCGAGATGCTTTCACATGGGCATTACAGCGTCAGGCACTTCAGAGGTAAACTTGGTACCTCAGAGGTATTCAGAAGGGCTCCAAAGGGAATTTAACAAGGCTAATTCTAGCTGGGAAGCCAGACAAGCCATGGAAGAAGACCCAGGGACTATGGTCGTATGAAAAGAGGCCTGGGCAGATTAGGGAGACAGGCAAGCATTTAGAAGTACCAGTAAGAATGACACAGGAAAGGTAGTGCCAGCAGCTTGCATAATACCAGCCGGTAAATGCAACAGGACAACAGCAACATTTGCCAAAGCATTGTCAATGGGATCGGTAGCTTCTCAGCGATGACTGAGAATAAAACAAAAGGTACTGGCATAAGGACAGAAATGACATGATGGGGAGGGCTGGTGGAAAGAGGAAAGCTACCAAGGAAGATTTATTTTGGTGCACAAGGAAAGATGTTGCTGAATTTCAAGACAGATAACTCCTGCCCAGGACTGAAGATACATGTGCATAGTCATCAGAAGAGAAAGATAGATTAATCCAATAACTTTGCTATGTACACAACTCTGCTGCTGCTCACATCTTCTCGGCCACAAGGATAGTGATAAATATATTCCTCTGCTGTAAATGCAGAAGCTCTTCACAAGTCTTACTTGTCTTAGTTGTTTAGCTCAAACCACAGGACATAACTTGTATCTCACAATGAGCCTTTTTCTGTCTGGTCCGTATACATGGAAGCTTGTTCACTCACACGAGACTAAGATTGCTTAAACGTGAAACATCATTGTGTGTCTTTGAGTTCAACAGAGATGCAGTAATTATTTTCACCTAATAGTTTAAAAAAACCCCGCTGGAAATCAAAACACAATTCCTTTCATTGCACCACTGGAAACATTGTGAACTGCCTTTAGAAAACCACAGGAAAGGGCAAGCTAAAAGGACACTGTGGTGGAGTTTTAATTCAGGCCATGTAATTTAATTCTGAGTTATATTAGATCAAAGGGAAACTGAATTAAAAAAAATACCTGTTGGATTATGCAGAATGGAGTTCCTCTTCTGAATAGCTCTGGAAAGATTACAGTCATGAGACTCCATCAATCAGAACAGAAAAACCAAAGAGCAAGGATAAATCGAAGGTGAAGTGCATGAAGCTGAGGAACACCCTAACCACCTTCCTTTTACTATTAGAAACCGGATGGGTTTGTGTTAATGGATCTACTAAGTAGGAAAAACAGCAATTTATATTCAGACAGAGGCTTTCTGCCTATACATTTCCCCTGATGTATACAACCATTTTGTATTTTGCCATCTCAGTTAACAGACTGTCACTATTTCTCTGTGTGTTGATTTTCTAACAGAAAGAATAATCTTATTCTCAAAGGGCTGCCTATTAATTTCTTTCCAAACTTTTTTTTAGCACAGGAAAAGAGAGCACTCCAATATTTTTTCATTATTTCTGTTCAACTGAAGGGCAGAACAAAAGGAAAGGAAACAAAGCCCTAAATCCATAGCAAGATCAAACTCCTTCCTGATATAACTCCAGTGAAATAATTTAATACATCCCAGAGATGTGCTCAGTCCATGTTTTTTGCTGTGATGAACACAGGAACAGTAAATGTCCTAAATATTTCAGGAACCTCAAATAATGCAAACTCTATACGGCAGGACTCAAGATGGAGATTTTGGACTGGAAGAGAATTTTATTTCTGCTTTCTTCGTTTCCTTTTTGTTGCAGGGCCTGGAGACTGTACATCCTCAGGGAGCCACCCAGTTCCTTTCTAAAGCAAGAGGTAGTCCGAGTTTAGTTTCAGTGGGAGCTGGAACAGGCCACATGTGCATAGTAAACATACTGTTGCCTAATAGTATGTTATTACATCATGTGATCACTGGAAAGGTGTACCATCAACATATTCCAGTTGCCTAATTTTTCCTTAACTGACTTGCTGCTGCAGGCTACTATTTGGTGCCATTAGTTCAACAATTGTGCTCTTTGAAAGGGCACTGCTAATTTTGTCCTGAAACTTGTATTTATAAAAACAAACTTTTATAAAACCTGAAACCTAAGGAATTGCTGTACGCTGTTTTTAAATTCCAGTTGTTTGCAAGTTGATAAATACCCTCTAGCAATACCTGAATTCCCACACAGCAGCAACTTGAAGCTACGTTAAACAACATAATCAAAACTAAAACTCCTTTTGTTGCTTTTCATTGACTTTGTTGCTTGACGCTGAACAAAACATCAATGCTTGAGTTTTCATTGTGTGGGCAGCATCTCCTTACGCTATCATCAGGCTGTACGCCTACAGTCAGCCGCAGAGGCAACGGAAGCCCTCTCTGCTGTACTGGCACGTAGGCCAGCTCTGAAAGAGGCATTCAAGGTGTTTGGGTTGCTTTGGTGTCTACGGTTTCGGAACCCTCTGCCAGATACTGTTCTTAATAAATCTGATACGCTGTGGTATCTCTCATGCCCTTATAACAAGTAAGATTTCATTCAAAGTGCAAGGTACTATTCTACTCCCAGGTTACTCTACCACAAGTTCCCATCCACGAACACCCTCCCTACCTTTTGGGATGTCACTTGAGCTTGCTTTTCCAAATGCTTCTGCTCTTTTCTAATGCAGTAGAAATGGTATAAATGAAGAAAAGGTTTTCTGTTTCCTATAATCACTCCAGTTGAGAAAAGCACCAAGTTCTGAATGGAATCGAAAAGCAGCTGATCAGTTTCGGGCACATGAGACTGAGTAGAGAAATCAGGGTGGTTCTTCCCGCCCCCCTCCCCTTCTCCTAAGTGTGCATTAAATCGCACTTTGCAAATAAAAACTGTGTGAATTGTGTGCCAGGTCACATCCCGTGTACATCCTCGCAAGCGGTAATAATTTTGGAAAGATTTAGCGCACACATTAAAGGGTTCGTGGAAGCAGTCCAGAGCGCTTCTAACGGCTTGGATCTAATTAGTCATTCAAGTTGCTTCTTTTCAAATAAGACTCAGAGGAACATGCCAATTTTAGGATGCCGGTGCGGGGCGGGGGGAAGCGGAGAGGGGCGGGGAGGGGTGTTTCTCTCCCACCGGAGGAGCCCTTCCCGGGGCGGCGGGCAAGGCCGGGCGCGGGGAGCGC
>NW_009189074.1:0-19755 GCF_000690835.1 Fulmarus glacialis | reverse complement strand
TTGTAGCGAGGTGGGGGTTGGTCTCTTCTCCCAAGTAACAAGCGATAGGACGAGAGGAAATGGCCTCAAGTTGCACAAGGGGAGGTTTAGATTGGACATTAGCAAAAACTTCTTTACTGAGAGAGTGGTCAGGCCTTGGAACAGGCTGCCCAGGGAAGTGGTGGAGTCACTATCCCTGGAGGTATTTAAAAGACGTGTAGATGAGGCACTTAGGGACATGGTTTAGTGGGCATGGTGGTGTTCAGTTAATGGTTGGACTCGAGGATCTTAGAGGTCTTTTCCAACCCTAATGATTCTATGTAGTTTTTCTGGATTTTAGTAAGGCTTTTGATGCTGCCCCTCACAGCATCCTTCTGGACAAGTTGTCCAACTGTGGGATGAGCAGGTATGCAGTATGCTGGGTGAAGAACTGGCTGAAGGGCAGGGCTCAAAGTGTTGTAGTGAATGGGGCTACATCTGGCTGGCAACTGGTCACCAGCGGTGTTCCTTAGGTCTCAGTCCTAGGGCCAGTTCTGTTTATCAACGATCTGGATGCAGGAGTTGAATGCACCATTAGCAAGTTTGCTGATGATACCAAACTGGAAGGTGCTGTTGACTCTCTTGAGGGGCAAGATGCCTTGCAGAGGGATCTAGATAGACGAGAGCATTGCGCAATGATTAATGGGATGAAATTTAACAAGCTGAAATGCCGGATTCTGCACCTAGGACAGAATAACGCCAACCACAAATATAAATTGGGAGAGCAGTGGCTGGAGACCAGCCCTGCAGAAAGGAATCATACATTTTCTAATACAGATGGGGTTTGACATACCTCCTCCAAGAGAGCTCAGTGCTCATGAGTGGAGTGGAACTTGATGCAAGCCCAGCTACCGCAATGTGAATGCATGGTGTGTATGTGATAGACTGTGTGCTGGGAGCTTCACAGGCAAATAGGAAGGTGCTCTTCTTTTCCCCAGAAAACTTGCAACCCAGCTCCTAGACAAAATATCATGAGAAAAGGAAATGTGGGAGCTTGGCGTAACTGGATTACAAGAGAAATGCTTCCTGTGCTTAGTCTCATCCATGACTAAGCGGGAGGGAGCCATGCAGAAGCACGAAGCTAGCCGGCCTGCAGTGAGCTCTCCGCTCTGGGTGGAAAGAGGGTGGGGGGGTCCATGAGCCCCCAGCCAGGTGGTTACTGCAGCATGATCTACCTAATGACGCACCTTGCATTCTGTGTCCTTCTCAGCGCTTGTTGTGGCTGTCCTGCGCTTCATTCAGCTGAAGCCGAAGCTGCTAAACCCTTGGCTGAACATCAGCGGCCTGGTGGCTTTATGCTTGGCCTCTTTTGGGATGACCCTACTCGGCAACTTTCAGGTACTGCACTTCAGGCTCGGACCGCTGTGTCTGTGCTGTGAGGTTCCTGCTTTTCTAGCAGATCTGCTTAGGCCTTTGAACTATCTGTGATGTGAGCTTGGGAGATAACATGTCTGGCTGTGCCCCAGCCCTCCTTGTACCTGCTCTGCCACCTCTATCTCCCACTTACGTGGCTCTAATGACATGCTGAGATGAAGGGCCACAATAATTTTTCACCTATTCCCAGCCGAATTTGCACCTGCATGCTTACACTTGACCTGCCGAGAGCCAGAGCAGGGAACCTATTGAATCTCTTGAGCCCTGTGGGCTGGCACAGATGGTCCTGGGTAAAAAGATTGAGCTGGAAGTTTACGTATGCATCTGTGCAAACAGATGAACAGCTGCCCATACAGATCTAGCAGACAGTTCAGTGTCCTTCGTTTAAAACATATGTTGTTTAAATCTACCTCCTGCTTGTCCTCAGACTGGCCACAAGAGGGACATGGCAGAGGAGTGCTACGACTTACCCTAATGTGACGGATGCCTGGATGAGGTCCCTCCGATTCTTGATCTGTTCTGCAATATCATACAAACAAACAAACAAGCTGTCAGTGCCACAACGTTGCTCTGTAGGATTGGGTGTCCACTGTGAACATGAGTGTGTCTGTTAGGTCTGCAGTGAAAATCAAGGCATTAGAGTCATTGGCACTTGGGTTTCCCCATCCCTTTGCTGTCTCTGATGCTCTGCCTCTCACTAGGGTGCAAGTAATGACCCCCAATAATGGCAGGAATTGAGAAATGTCAGTGTAGGCTGGCTTCTTTCCTGGCTTTGCAGGCAGGGAGCTGTTTTTCCTGCCAAAACAGAAAAGGTACTTGTTTTGTGAAGGGTGAGTACCCGTTTGGCTTGTGGAGCAATTGCAGGAACTTCATGTTCTTTACAGTAATCTTTTTTTTTCCTTTTTTTTTTTTTTTTTTTCTTTTTCCATGAATGAGGTGTGAGATAATGTTACTGTTTTGGACCTGGTCTTCCTAACTCCACAGCACAAGCTAAAAACTTGGAGTCTTGTTTTTTCATGAGAGCTTCCCAGCTAGGAACTATGAGGCTTTTGTAACAGCCTTGTCTAAGTGTGAGAAGAGTATTTCTAGTACAGGGCAGGCACTAGGAAGCAATTTCAACCTCTCCTTCCTTTTTTTGCTCCTCAGAGCAAATGATTGTTATTTAAAAGTGGATACTTTGAATCATGCCTGGTTATAAATTCTGAACTAATTATCCACTCCCTGTTAGTTACCTGTGTCCTTCCTTAGATCTTTTGCCAAACCATGAAAGTATATGGTAATGAGACCTTAGTCCATGCTTTTCCCTGCCTGACTGCTAAGCTGAATGTGGCATTAAATCATATTTCTGGAAAATTACAGATTGGGTGTGTTAGAGGGACATTATGGCTGTGAGTCCCTTGCAGTGTAGGCTACCTTGGGAAAGGCAGCTTGATCCCATTTTTTGCCTCTACTATGATTTCGACCTACCCTTGAAAAAAAATTCAAGGTAGGGAGGAGAGGGGAGAGATCAGTGGAGGCTCAGTAACTAGATTATGTCTTGTTGGATGGGAATTTGTTAAATCACCGAACAGGAATCAAGGCTGCAGGGAGGAATTACAGACTGCTGGTTTCTTTTCTAGAAAAGCCTCAGAGGCAGAGGGAAAAGGGAAACTGTTTGGCGTAAGTCTTGTCCGTGCTGAGCTTTCTGAATGGATTTGCAGCCTCAAGGGATCTCTTTGCAGATTCTTACTCATTGAACCTGGCTGTCCTTTTTCCTTGCAGTATTGCACAGTCACTGAGACTCGTGACACAGAAGCCCAAGGAACAGAGAAGCACTTGCACTCCAGAGAAGTTGTGTTCATATTGCCTCAGACCCCATTGGTCGAGGATGGGCAGGAGAGGGAACAGGCAGTCAAGCTTTATGGTGGAAGAAACTTGTCAAACCAGGAGCATGCGTCTGTGTTTTGGCTTGTGCTAGCTCAATGGAGGTGTCAGGGCTCTGGCTACCCTCTGCCCCAGGCAGCACTGCTCCATGCAACTGGCACTGAAGGTTGCACAGTTTGCCTCCATTGCAGGGACTGTACAAGACCCCAGTGGGTTGTCCTTGCCTGCTCTGGCCATCACATCAAGCCAGGGAAGGATTTACTTCTGAGCTCTGCATTGATGAGTCTTGTCAGGGAGCTGTGGAGGCAGTCCCCAAGCAACTGCATTTTCCACCATGCTTGGGCTTTGGGCAGAAGATCTGCTTGACTGTGACAGCTGTCAACTCATCTTGGTTATGTTACACCTTACACCTCTGCCAGAAGAAATGATGCAGCATCTCTGTCTCACACCCCAGTGATTCCCACTGTCCTCTATCCCACGCCAGCAGCAATCCAAGGTAGCTAGCAGACAATTCCTGTTGTGTCCAAACAATCACCGTTTTGTTTGTTCCTAGCTTTCCAACGATGAGGAGATCCACAATGTGGGCACGTCGCTGACCTTTGGCTTTGGGACCTTGGCGTGCTGGATCCAGTCTGCCCTCACCCTCAAGATCAACCTGAAGAATGAGGGACGGAAAGTTGGGATTCCACGAGTCGCCCTGTCGGCCAGCATCACCCTCTGCGTAGTGCTCTGTATCCTTTTGTCCTGCTCCCTGGGAAGCCAGGTATCATATGTGTGCGACACTCTCTGCAGCAGGGAACACTGGCTTTTCTCACATCCGTCCTAGGATCTCAAAGCGTTTAGGAATGCTGCTCAGCTTTTCTTCATGGCATGATCCTATGATTGGCTCATTTTGCTACTTGTTTTACCAGGATGCACTGCTTCACAGATGGGCTCACTTCCTTCATAAGTGTTTCTAAAACTTCTTAGTGATATCCGAAGTGGTTACAATATTTTATAGTATCTGTGCGATTTAATGGCACTACTGCTTACCTTACGCAGTAGCATTTAAGATTATGCAAAATATTGAGATAAAAATTCTCAGGAGAACAAATGAACAAGGGAAGAAATAAGGTTTCTGAAGATGAGAAGATTTTGATGTGTTTTGTTGACATGCTCCAGGGTGCTACATCCAGCTCTGCCTTTTAAGATGGTTATCACAGTCAAGAGCTGCTGGGTCTTGAGGACTTTGGACTAGGTGCTTTACAAATGGGATTTGGGCTGTGGGGTCTGTGGTCACTCATGTATGTACATGTGGCTTCCTCCCCACCTTCTGCCTGTCAGCCCCACTCCAGCCCTTCTGTTTGCACCAGCACTCACGTGCCCTGGGTGCTTGTTTAGGGTGGATCCATTCACTGCATAGTTGCAGCAACGTTAGTGCTGGGATAAGCAAGAGGGCAGGAATAAATGGTGAGGAATAAACTAATCCCCCTCTTCAGGGAACAGCCTGTTCTTAAAACAATTCCTTAGCCATTTGGCTGGTTTTGAACATTTCAGCCAGTGTCCAGAGGAATAGCAGATTGGTGTGAAGATGTACCGACAGTCGCCTCTTAAGCTTCCTTGGAAAAATTTCTAGCTGAGCATCATGCTTTGGTGTACGTAACATAGGAGTTTGCCCGGTTCTTGTGGTGCTCCCCTCCTCCCCTTGCCCCAAGCCCATAGCTCCCCCAGGGTGTGTCTGGGGTAGGGTTGCGTGCGAGGATCTGGGCCAGGCTCCTGCTGTGGAGGTTTCTGCCAGGCTGGGAGCAGGAGCACCCAGGTAAGCCAGGGCGTAGCTGCTCCTGTACTGACATGCTGGGTGCTCCCAGCCAAGCCTTCCCCAGCCGGCTACTTGGTACTGAAAGCCTTGGGCCCTCTGTGGAGGGGGGCAGGCTGAGGCAAGAGTCCCATTCTGCCCCCCACCCCATACTGGCTTTGCAAAGGATGGGGCTGGCTCCCCATCTTATGCAGCTTGTGCATAACCCTTGCACTACTTGGGAAAGTAGAAGATCCTTAAAGCCAGACAGAGAATGCTGTTTGCTGAAATGAAGCTTTGGTTGCTGACAGTAAGCCCAAGATGAAAAGTCTCTGATTACCTGCTTTGTGCAGTTAAAACATGGGAGAGGCTGCTTGTTTGTTTGTTTTATCTGTGAAGATGTGTGATCCTGCATTCTTGGAGTGCAGAGGAAATCCAGAGAGACAGGAGAGACAGTAGGTTTAGAGGAGATGTGCATGGGGCTGGGGCAGGTCCCCAGCTCAGGAAGATGTCCTCTGCTTTAGGGGAGCTGAGAATTGCTTTTATGGAGTATTCCATAAACACAACCCGAGGCACAGCAGTGAGACCCTGATGCCAGGCAATATGTGGTCCAAGCACACGGGTACATAAGCCTGGAGGACAGTTTCTGGCTCTGACAGTGTTCTTTTTCCTTTTAGTGTAACATGCCATACTCTGTAGACTGATACTTCCAGATTTCACAGGAGGGGATGACTTTGCAGGTGATCTAAACAGAATGAAAGATTATACAGTGTAGGTTGAAAGGTGTTCCCATTGCTTGCAGTGCAAAGATCTGATCCAGTTCCCGCTCGGAGGCTCCTGACAAATAGAGGCCCACAGCCAGATCCCCGGCTTGCTGGCTCTGTCACTGGCTAGTTGGATGTTCAAGCAAGTCCTGACTTCTCTGTACCTAAGTCTTTCCCTTTGTAAACGTTTATCAGCCTGAATTGGAATCAGGAAGCCCTGGTCCGTATAGGAGAGCTGCTGCACTCCATGGACATTGTTGGGACACGTGACATCCCTTCCATCTCTGGCACCACATTCACGCTCTCCTGATGATGGCTGGCTGGGATGACTGTCATCCGTGTGACTTTGATCGTTAAGATTTTATTGTCTTCCCTGTTGGCTTTCTCTCATTCTGGTCAGTGTTTCTCCTCCCATAGTTCTCCTTGACTTTCATCTTCCAGATTTCATCCTCATGGCGCAGGGCGTCCACATGCATGCTTCCAGGATCCAGTGGGCCCTGGTGATGTGCTTTCTGTGCTACTTTGGCACCTTTGCAGTGGAGTTCAGGCACTACAGATTTGAGATCATTTGCTCTGAGTACCAGGAAAACTTTCTGAGCTTTTCCGAAAGCTTATCGGAAGCCTCCGAGTACCAGACAGATCAGGTGTAGCCTGACCTCTGGCAGGGGGGAGGGGGGCAGGTGTGGTCTCATGGGTTAAACATGACCTCATTTACACTTTTTTGATGAGTTTGTTTTCATGTGCAATCATGATCGTATTGCCAAAGGGCTCTGAGGGTGGCTATCTCATTAAGAGCCAAACAAAAATAGCTGTCTGCTGAAAGCAGAGTGGATCTTTCTCAGCAGCAGCAGGAGAGAGCACAAGCTGTTTAGTTTGTGCTACCAGTGACTCTTTCTGAGTGGCTCTGTCACACTCCTGTTGTTCAAAACATTCAACAGCTAGTCCTCGCAATGCCCCTCCAAGACAGGCACTCCTCAACTTGTTCTGCAGAGAAGGAGATGAAGGAAACGGACTTCGGGCACCAAGAGCCTTCAGGAGTTGCTGGTTCCCGATTCACCAGACTGCATCTTTCGTGTGTTTCTTGCATTGTTTTCTTTGCTGCCAACTGATGTAACTTGGTAGGGTGAGAAAGTACAGCTGTTTCTTCTGGACTTGGAATCAGGCAGCAGAAGACCCCAACTGAACTGGCTTTTATGGCAAGCAGGCAGGCATTTCTTCCAGCAGCTGACGGCAAAGCCGGGTTTGGGAAAAACTGTGCTGTGATCAGGAAGTGAGACTTGGCCGATGCTGCCTTGTAGCTGGGCAGACTGTCCCCAGGCCAGAGGAGATGGCACAGTGTGGTGCAGTGCTCGGCTTCATGTTTCAGACTCAACGGTGGGGACTGGTGGAAGCGAGGTGCTGAATTAAGATGGGAATGCCTCTGTGCTGTGAAGATGACCCAGAAAAGGCTGCTCTTTGTAAGTGTGTAGTGCTTCCACCACATATCGTGTGTAATACTTCAAAAGATTTTTTTGTTCTCTGAGAGGGAGAACACTGTATTAGAGACACTGGGCTTGCCTGCAATGAGAACAGAACTGTTGCAGGTGGTTCTGGGCATAGGGTTTGGTTTTGCTCCTTGTGCACTTAGAAGTCAAACTTCAGACAGGCTGACACTAGACATGGGCTCCGGACACCTTAGTGTGGCCAGTTGTCCTGAGTGGAGTCTGCCACAGGTTTAAGCGGGCTTCCAAGGTGCAGGGAGGCAGTTCTGCCCTGGAGGTTGGGTGATGTGGCCTGAGGTGCAGGAAGGGAACAGCAAAACCAGAAGAGCTTCTCCCTCCCCGAAGGGAGGTTTTTCAAACAGAAAAAGCAGGAGCTCAAAGCCCCTGTTTGAAAACCTGATTTTGGGAAAGCTGCTGTATGGGCTGGGCAGGGGAGCGATGGGAGTTGCTTCTCATGAACATAGCTCCTGTTTTCCTCCACAAGTCAGGCTCAGCTTAGGTTTGCATCTTGTCTGAGCTGCAGGAAAATAAGCAGAAATTAAAACAGTGGCAAAAGGCATTTGAAGGGGAACTTGTACCACACTGTGGCATTTCTGACAGAGAGGGAAAAGGCACGAGGGCATTCAGTCTTCTGCAAAGGTCAGAGGCCTCTCCTGAAAGGAGAAACAGTTGTCAAAACCAGTGTAAGTAGAAAGCTTTCAGCCAGCCCTTTACTTTATTTTCTGTGGGCCAAAATTTGTTCTCAGGCAGCTGTGTTATAAATCCAGAGCATCTCCAGCCAATGGAGGCTTGTCATTGGACTGCTGAAGGTCTCCTCCTTGTAGCTGTGTCATTAGTGGGAAGCTCTCCTGGAGGGACGTGCTAAGGGTGGCTCAAGGGCACAGCAGCTTAAGGCGCAGGGCTCCCCAGCAGCCCATCTGGGGAGCTCCTCCTGGGTGAGGGCAGGAGGGGACAACCTGGAGAAGACGCAGGTGGGGATCCTCTTACATGGGCACACACAATGCATATGGAGCACAAAATAGCAATTTGTTTTAAGGGTGTTTTACTGTAAATAGTCGACTGTGACTTTTTTTTTAAAATCAATTAATACTTTCAGTTTATCATTTTCTATTTTGTAATTTTATCAAAGGAAAAAAAAGATTATGTTTGTGATTCCCCCCCTGCTTCTCCTTTCTCTCCTTTTCCTATATGCAATCCAAACTGAACTTCAGGTTTTTGGTGATAACTCTGTACATTTCTTAGAGTATTTCTAACAGCACATTTCAGTACAACTAAATGACAACTGATATACACTGAAACATGACCACTAAATAAAGTGCTTTTATGGAGAAAGTGAGTTTTATTTTTGTCCCCTACTCCATGCATAGCTTTCTGATGGCAAAGGCAAAACAAAAGGTGAGTATTTACAGTGTCATGATTAAAATTAACACTTAAGGAAGCCAGGGACTATTCAGCCATGCAGATACACTTATTGTAACAGTGCTAATTAGCAGGCTTTTTCTAGGAGGAGGATCACACTCATTACACAACCCAGAAGGGCATCCAGACTAGCTGCCTCACAGCCTTACCTGCTACCATCAAAGTTTTAGAAGGGCAATGCGGGCATGATGTGGTTTCCTCCCAAAATGCCTGTCTCTTGCTTGTTCTCTATACAGCAGCCTCCCTCAACAGGGACAGCTGTAGGTAGATCAGAACTCAGGAAGGCAACACGCGCATTAGTATTGTATTTTGGCCGTCCGTGAGCAGCCACGCAGAAATGAGTAAGTAGGAAGTGACACCCATGCATGAAGTGCAAGCAGCAGGGAACTGGGGTTTCTGACTGCCTCTACCTCCACTATTAGTAGGTATAACCTAGCTGTGGCTTTCACTCCTGCACCCCCACTGAGCCCCTACTGAAATCGTAAGACAGGCAGGGAGGTAATACAGCTTCCTTGGTAGGACAGAGTTGTCTGCCTTAAAGAAAGGACTGTGGAGGGCGAAAGCAGGAAAACAAAGTGTTCACAGGTTTAAAAAAAAGAGATTTGGCTTTAGGTGCTGAGATCACTGGTGATAGGCAGGAAGGCTAAATACTGGGATGGAGTGAACACAATGAAAGCAAAGTTGTGTTTTTATTTACTACATTAGGAAAAGCTCCATGACCATCTGATATAAATTGGCACAATTTAGGTAGGATGGGTGAAAAGGTCAGGGTTTTAATTCTCATTAAATGCAGCAGGATGTGTCCCTCAGGAGCAGTTGTTTGTCAAGGTTTGCTCACAGCTGACCAGCGCTATGAACGGGTGACAGGGTGATGTTGGCTACTGAGAAGGAGCTCCATGGGTTAGTGCTAAGGGAGATGCTTCAGAAACGCAGTCAAGCTGACTTTAGTGTTCACCCAGTTGGATCCCATAGCCCAGCACCACGATGCAGCAGTGAGGTGGGTCTAGAATTTAATTTTTAAAGCTATATTCATGTATACTCTACTTCATTCTGGTAGGCTGGCTGTGTAGCTCTAAGCAGCTTCCATAGGCAAGTTGTACTGGTTTGTACATAGAGCTGCTGTGGATATAGCCAAGGTTTAAGTTGTTCCTGGTCTAAAGAGCTTGCCTGCAGCAAGGGCTGGCTTTTTCTATGGCAGCCCAAACCTACTGTATTATAGCCCACATTTGGTATTTTCCTTTGGGCATCCTAACCGCCTAACTTTGAAAGTTTTGACTTAGCCAGCAACCCCATCTGCAGGTAGAAGCTCATATCCCCTCACGGTCCCTGGAGGTCCTTCTGGGACAGGGGCACGTACACTTCGTTTGCAGACTGTTTCTAAAAACGACGGAGCTCGTGGTGGGGGTCTGAAGGAAGCACCCCCTAAGCTAATTGCTAGCTGGAAAAGGGGCGGAACCGCAGGGCTCATGCGTGCTGCTCCTCACTCTGTTCCCAGCTCCAGCTGGCTGCTGCAGGCCTCCGTCCTAGTGCATGAGGGAGCCCACACCATACTCCCCATCCGTAACTGCCTGCATTAGTCATGGGTCCAAGACATGATGTGGGTTTGGTTTTAAATTCTGATTATGGACAAAATTACCTAATGTTATACAAGGACAATTCAGGTGAAGCACAGTCTTTTGTGCGTGCACCGCTTTCCCTAAGTGGAGGAAGGCAGGAAAAGTTCGGTGAAAGATGAGATGAGGCTGTAATACGATTTCTCATCGTCCGTCAGTCCTGCGTTGCCTGGTCTGATCACCACAGCCACATGAGTATCCGCTTCCTCGGCCGCGTTGGCTTCTGAAACAAACAGAGGTGGAGAGAGTGGAGATGAGGTGTGCTTACCGACCTCTCTACATGAAGGTCTTTAAGGCTTGAAGACGCCCCAAAACACTGAAGTGCTTTTAAAGGATGAGACTGAGAGAGCAGCGTTTGCATGTGGCGCTGCAGGGCTCTACAGAGGGACCAGCTCCTGACAGACCTGCTGTGGATGACTCTAGCTGCCACGTAATGTGAGCGGACGGGAGATGGCTGCCTCACCGTCTCCTTCCCACTCCCAGCTGATGGCTGTCCAAGGCACTATGCAGGCAGCACACACCGGCAGCTCAATTCCTGTCACGAAGCTGGGCTGTGGTTGGGCTGTGGCATTAACGAGTCCAACACCCCCTGCCAGGGTGTTGGAACTTCTCACAAGCTTCTTTTGCTCCCCAAGCACAGCAAGAGTCCACAGGAAGACGATACAGGGAAAAGGACGTAACTGCAAGGTCTCACCAACTCTGCTGCCAGGGCTGGGGAAGAGGTAAGGGCTAACTCCTGGGGACTGAGCTGACTTAGACTGAGACAGTGCCATTTCTGCCAGAAAGACAGTTCCAGCAAAGGCAGGAAATTAAATTAGCTTCCTGAGCCTGGCTTTCCAGGGGTCAAGTCTTGGCTACCAAGAGCAATGTTTTCCTGCTGCTGAACTCAACCTAACGGTAAGTGGCACAAAGAACCAGCCACTGTGCGTGCCATGTAGCAGCACAGCAGACATCATCTGTTGCCCCAAGCATGGCTCATGAAAACTACTGACCCTGTTTGTAAATGGGGCATGCCAACTGCTTCAGCAAACGCTCCACTCCGCTTTAACAGCTTCTCCTTGCTTGCTGGTGCAAGGGCAGGTTTTCTACTTGACCTATTTTCCCTCATTGCAGCGCTGCTCACAGATACCCCGCTGCTGTGTGAGAGCCTGCATGTGTAAGGAAGGAGCATGGCAGCAGGTAGGGGATGCCACCAAAGCAAGGTGGTCTGCAGCATTTCTGGGGTGCTTGTGACAAGTCAGCAGCACGCATTTAAAGAACACCTGCCTCCCTCGCACAGGCGAGAGCCAGCAGGACTGGCAGGCCACCTACCTCGAGGGACATCTGTCAGGAAGAGGATGTTGTTGGTGGCACACCCAATACTGGCAGCAATCCTTCTGTAGCTCTCACTTTCTACCTTGGGGCCTATTTTGGTATCAAAGTGGCCGTCAAAGAGCTGAAAGACAGAGAAAAGCAAAGGCGGTTGCTGAGTGCCACCTGAAGAGCAGGGCTAAACCTCACTCCTGAGCAAGACGTCCTCCTTCCTTTCTACCACAGTAATGGGGGGCTGATGCAGCCATGCTAGCGTACTCAGCTGGCTGAGCTTAACTCCCGCGGGTCAAATCCACTGCCCCACCTTCCTGTCCCAGACTATTCACAAAGAGTTACAGCAAGGGCAGTTGTGGGAGGGAAGTGCTCTGGAGAGGGAGAAGCTGTAAGGAAGGTGATAAGGTTATCTACCTCTAGGATATCACCTTCTGTAGAGTGTCCGAACAGAAGCTTCTGGGCTTCAATGCTGCCCGAGGAGTAGATATAGACCTTCATCCCCGCTTCCCGCCACTTCCGGATGGCTGGAACCACGTCCTCGAAGATTCTGGAGCAAAACAGGGCAGCAGGTAAGGGCAAACCCAGAGGCACCTGGATGGAGACCTTTAGCCAGGCACTGTGACAACTGTCCCATTAGTTTGTAAGGGGACTTCATTTTCAACCTGCTCAGGGCTTCTGCAACTAAGGAGTCTCTTTCAGCAGCAGGTGATATATCATTAGCTTCAGCCAACTGAGCAGTTCATTGACTGCTATGCAGACAGCAGCTCTGATGAGCTGTTTCAGACATTTGGCAGGAGTTTCTCCAGCCCCTTCAATTTGGAGAGGGGAGGAAAGGTTGGGGAAAGTAGCATCCTGCCGCTTTTCTCTGCGAGGGAGGAATAAGGGGGAGGACAGAGAAGACAGGCTTCTGCATCCTGAGTCCCACCTGCCTTGCAAGCTACAAAGGTTTCCCTGTTGGTAAGAGCTATGGCTGTAAGCTGCAGCCATATGGGCAAACCCATCCCACAGGTTCAGGCTCTGACCATGTGTAGGGAGGAGCTGAGAGGAGATTGCAGCTGCAGAAGCTAAATGAGTGGCACTGTACGAACTGTTTGAAGCCACAAAACAACTTGGGAAAGGAGTGTCCCCTAAGGGACTGAGGTCAGAGCTACTCTATTCAGCAACTCAGGTTGTACAGTACTACCTGTGGGCCAGATGTGTCCCTGGCTTAACTGCACCGCAGAGGGTGAACCAGCTCCCATTCACTAGGCAGCAGCATCCCTCCCCTTATCCTTCTGGCCTTGCAAAGTGCTGGGAAGGCAAGATATCAGTCTAGCAATGGGCTGACCAGTCTCAAAATGTGAGTTCTGTCTAACTCCCAGGTAGTAGCCGCCCAAAGACAAGCCCCGCAGCGGGGAGCAAAGCTGTGAGAGAGGGAAGGAAGACCAAAGCCAAGGCAACTGCTGCATAACTGCTAACGGATATGTCTGTCAGTTCCCTCATACTATTCTCATTTATACCACAAGATCTCTCGAGTGCTGCACTTACATGTATGTAAAAGCTCTTTGTATGCAAAGGATATTTACAAGATGACCCATGTACTGAGGGAAACTGAAGGCTAGAGGATGCTCAAGAGGGACAAAGTGAGGCTGACAATAAGTCCCTCAATAATACACGTAATGGTTGATAAGGAAAGGCCACAAACAGCCTCGGAAGGGCAGGGAGGGGGTTTGAGTTTGATATGGTAGAAGGATGGAGAGAGAAGCTGGAGGAGATGTGATTCCCAGGGAACCAAGTTTTCATCCCAGTCCAAATCGCAGCCTTCCCACCTGCACTGCACAGCTCTGTGTGGCCACTTGGGCCAAGGCCCAAAGGTACTGCCCCGAAAAGGAGATCTGAGCACCTGAATGCCTGAAGAAAGAGGACTCCAAATAGATGCAAAAGGAGGTGCTGGACTGAGTTTTGCAGACTTGTAGCAATCAGCTGGCCCTTTCTTCATCTCCAGTTTCTTGGCCATCTGCTCAGGGCCTTGTTATGTTATGTATTTAAAAAAAAAAATTCACTTTCTTTCAGTTATTCATTGAATGTCTCTGGTGTCAGCTGAAAATATTTTGAGGTTGTATGGCACCTGCAGAAACTCCCAGCCACCCTCATGTTTTCATGTGCTGAGTTCAGCACCTGGATTTCAGGCACTGATGTGCCAGATAAAGTTGGGCAAGGGGAAGACTTTAGAGATCTCACTCCTTGGATGCTGCCAAGCAGCAAGGGTAACTCCACAGTTTTTGGAACACTATAAAACAATTAGCCCTGTTTTTAAAAAGAAAACCAACAGGATGGCTTGCTTTTGGGTTTTGTTGCTTTCTCTGGTGGATGTTTACATTCTTCTGTGAGGTCTTTTTCTTCTTCCTCATTCTTCCTTTGGCAAAACACTTTGTGAACTAAAGGCTTTGTTTTACTTCCTTAGGAACTTGAAATACATAGTTTAACCAAGTATCTCTCGACCTAAATAAGAAGATCAGGCTTAACTCCAGTTGTCCCTACTTACGCACCCATGTGTTGTGGCTGAAACATAAAGAGGAGCCTGAAGACAAAAAGAATTGGAAAGGCAGAAAATGCTCAGGTAAGAGACAAAGCAGGAGAAAACAACTGAAAGGACCTGACCCTGCAACCCCAGCTTGTTTAGGCTTGTTCCAAAATGTGAGTGCAATTCAGGGATAAAAAATGCAACATGTAAGAAGTTCACACTTGTGCCTTAGTCTCTTAGTTTACCAAGAAATCTCTGTGGAGAAATATTGAGACATTTTCTGAATTTTTAATGCAGAAGATAGTTGTTCCAGATGAACATTCTGCTGGTCGTGGGAGCAGAATCGCCCCATGTCACGCCTCCACTACCTTGTTCTGTTTCTCAGACCCTGTCTCCTTTACAGACCCTGCCCAGGTGGCTGGAGAACTGGCTGTTCCCCAGCATGTACCTGCCAATTATTCCTGAAGAAGAAACACTTTCACCCACTTGTCATCTTCCCAGTGGGGACTGAGACAACTTGGTCAGCGCCGAGGTTACTATAAGCTTTTGGTTCCCTAGATCCAAAGAATAAGCTCAATGGATTTGTGTTTCACTGCATGATCAAGCTTGAAATGAGGTGTCTCCAGTTGGTTCCACGACAGCAGTGCCCTGGCTTAAGCCACGACTGAACGTAAACATATTGGCTTCTCCACCAAAGTAGTAATCCTACTTGCATTTGTATGTGGGGCTGTTTCCAGGAATAGCTTATGCAGCTATTCTGCTAACACATGTTTAGGAAAGATGCACCCCATACCTGCCCCAGGGAAAGGGGCACACAATTACTCACACACACAATTACTCACTCTCCTTTGACATGCCCGGTTGCATAGGCTGCCCTCCACATGTGACCCTGCAGCTGCTTCAGTGCTGTGGTCTTCCTGTCCAGAGACATCTGCCAGTGCACATTGTCTACGACCGCCTGGATGACCCGCTCCAGCTCCTCTTCCCCGCTTCCACTCTCCAAAGGGATCGGCACAACCCCATCCAAGCTGGAGTCCTCCTGAGCCTGGAAATCATCCATGATAAAAAGAGGTGAGAAAAGAGGTAGAGTGGTCTCAACATCTCAATTTAGGAAAGGGGTCTAACACCTGCATCAACGCACCTCCGTGCAGGACACAGCTTGAACTGCTCTTCACATGAAAGGTTACAACATTGTTTGAATGCTTTTCTCAATGGGAAAGTCAGACTTCAGTAGTGTCTAGAAACACTTTCTTGGATTGTACTTTCCAAACCCAACAATTAGCACTACTGTGGTTGTATTGTAAATACTCTAATGAGAATTATATTTGTTTAAGTATTTAATTACTGAAATTAAGGCAAAGAAGCAAATGCATCTGTTGGCTTCAGACAGCCACAGGTCTCAAACTGATGCCACGTCCCTGTACACTGTGGGACAAGTACTCTGCCATCCCTCCATGCTGCTTCCCAAACAGGTGCCTGGAAGCCGCAGGCGGTGGATTCAGCAAGAGAAGGGCACAGTGCAGGCACGAAGCTGAAAAGCCGTGGTTCGATGCCCACTTGGGGGCCATGAAGACCAAGGTGAGCTGAGGGAAGCAGCTGAGCTGCTGCCTGCCAAGCACCAGCCCCTCCACGAGCACAACTCCCGGCTTTGGGTGCAGGAGAATCAGCCCATTGACGCAACCAGCCTCCATGGGGGACAAAGAGAGGTATGGGCTCATGTTGGGTGACTGGGGGAGTCCATGTGACCTGAAGTCTCAGGTATGCTGTGAAAACCTGGAGAGACTCGGTGTAGCTCTGTTACTTAACCTGTTTCCTCAGAAGTCCAACGTCCCGCTGGCACTCCTCCTCCTCCCAGTGAGCGCGCAGATACTCCTTCACGTTGTCTTTGATGTAAGGGAACAAGGTCTCCTGGCAGCACACAAGAAAAACAGGCAGCTCCTTTAACCTGGCAGAGGTAAGGCTGACTTGCTTTTAAAGCAACCGTTTGCACATGCTGGTGTGTACAGTTATTTTCCCTGCTGCAGCCTCCCCTACAGTACTGCAGCTTGTGAAACTGCCTCTCAAGGCTGTCTGCCTGGTCACAGGCCAGAGCCAACCTTGGGCCAAGATTAGTGCAAGTGGATTTTTTGCACAAATGCTTATGTAGCTGCAACTTTTAAATCCCAGGATGGAAAGGTGGGTGATAACTTTTCCTGGGCTTGCCAAAAAATGTCTCAAATGGCAGACATGACCCCAAGTTCCCATCAGCTGAGGAGTACAAGGCTGACTGTGTATGTACTCTGAACTGACAAGTTATACTACTCTATTTTTAATGGGGCACTTGTCCTAACGAAGGTTGTTCTGAAAACACATCTCAACTTCTCACCGGAGCTAGAGGACCTTTTTAAAAAGGAAAGTCTAGTCCAGTGACACTGAGCTCCATAGGACAGTCTCACAAATGAAATGAAACAGGGTTAGGGAGAGGTGCCAGAGGAGAATGACAAACCTTCCCGGAGATCCCAAGGGCAATCAAAAATAATTATGAATTTGCTCTTATTAGTGGTGTTTCACAACTGAGAAGCCACAAGCAGTTGCCATGATGACATCTCTGGGTGTGGGAAGAGCCTCAGGACAACAGGAAGGGCAAGGAGCTCCTTCCATTGGGAACAGAACCAAGTTTTTCTTAACTGGGAAAAATTTGGGATGGGAAAGAGATGGGAGGAAACTAACCTGAGCTCATCTCTCCTCAAAAAATGGCCAGTGATATTTTTCTTCTCACTGTATGTCACCTTTAACTTGTTACTGAATTAAGAAAATGGTGGTCCTGAGAGCGTGATGTGGTGGCAGAACTGCAGGATTTTCTATTACTCCAATATTGTGTTTTCCATTTTGTATATTTTAAAAACAACTTAAATTTAGGGGAAAGGAAAATCTCTTAAATGTCTAGAAAATTGCCACAAACTTGTCCAGGGAAATCAACAGCCTTGTAATACCCCCAGTTACTCTCTTATTTCCTTTATTTGAACTTAGTTGCTTTCAAACTATCTTTTAAATCATGAAGGAAATTGAAGAGTATCCACTGGGAAATGCCACCAACCCACTGACTTGGTTTAACTTCCTGTACAACTCAGATGTCAAAAGGTCCCAATTGCTTTCCGAGAGCAGTGTTTCATGCTCTTGTGCTGACAAAGAAAAACTTCCAAACAGGCTCTGAAACGGCAGTGTATTTTATGATTCAGTGGATTTTAAAAGGGTAAAAGCCTTGGCCCATTGGCAAATGCATTGGTCTGTGGTCCAAGAGGGGACATCCACATGATAGCTGGAGTGGTGGACAGCCAGTGGGACAGATGGTTTATGGATGTCAGGAGTGATCCCAGGCAATGATGTACTAAGTTTAAAAGGCCATGAGTTTGTGTGGAAGAAAGACTCCTTGCATCCTGCAAGGAAATACCTCCATCTCTGAGACTTCAGCTTTCAGCAGAAGTTGGTGCCTGCAAACTCTTGAATAGGTTTAACCAGGGCTTTACTGACCTTTATAAGTTCATCTGCTTCTCTTTTATCTTGGCTAGCAGGAGACCCGAGCCTGCCTGTGCACGGCTCCCATCGCTCTGTCCATCTCCCGTGCATGCCAGGGAGATGTGTGCCATCACCCCACCACACTGCCGGATGGCCAGGCTCCTCGACGACGTCCAGCCCCACATGTGGCTGCCCCAACACAGCTTGGCAGGATGGAGAAACAGCCATCAGCAAGCACAGCTCAACAGCCCTCCTAAGCCTTCGCAACTGCTCACAGCAATGTTACACCCAGTACGGAAACGGTGGTATTTTTACCATCAGTAGACACCCAAGTAGCACGCTGTAATTAGCGCCTGTAGGATTTCAAGCGACCAGGGTCAATTTTCCTCTCAATGTCCATACAAACTGTCAAAAAGTTCAGTGACAATCTGCTTTTACAGGAGAACTGGCAAATCCCAGGGGATGTAGTTTATCAAATTACATGTCTCCCCTGCCATCTACTTTTCTCTGCCAGGGTGGACCCAGCAAAAGAGAAAACTTGGTGACCTCTAACTAGGGACCACCAAATATTCTCTTTCTGGTATCTTTCCTTAATCCACCCATCAGCTGGCTCATTCTATTTCCTGACTTTGCATATTCAATAATTCTAATACTAAAGAAAGGATTAAATAAAATCCTTCAATATTAAAGAATAAAATGCCTGCAGAACCAGCAGTGGAGCTTTTAAAGGGAAATAGAAATCATGGAGGTTAACTGAAAGTCCAAGTGAATTAACTTGTTTCAAGCATTTTCAGGATTTCCAGCAAACTGGGTTTTATTGAAAACCTAACTCATTTGGCCTCCCTGCAACAGAAGGACTTTGGGTAGGAAATTGTCTCAGGCTTATTGCATGTTATTTGCATGACAGCAAAATGGATTCAAGGTGGATATAACCAACTTCGTTGCTGTGTTAGATGTTTAGTAAGAAATCTGAGCTGTTCAAACTGTTTAAATTGAAAGATATCGAGGGGAGGGAGGCTGCTGTAATGCCATCTAGACCTGAAGTTTCTTCAAGAGCACTGGAAGAACATGGACAGGAAAGATGTAGGTCATGTTGTTCATCTGTTAAACTGTGTTAGCAGAAACACCTAGAAGGCCTGGCAAGAGCCTTCAACCCACCGCACATCATGTGGGTCACAAAGCACCTTCTTAAACTACTGGCAAAAAAGATCCACCAAAAGCTATAATGTCTTATGGAGAAATACAGGTTAATGGCAGGAGCAGGGATAATTCCATTCGGTGTCTTAAATACAAGCAAATTGCTCCCTCCTGTGAAGCACACAAGCCTGGTTAGGGACCAAAACCTCTCGGAGAGGAGGGACCTGCAGTAGTTGGAGAACTGCAAATTTTAATAGCATATTTACAGCGTTAATCCCAATGCCTGCTGCTGGCCTTGCAGACTTCCTGGTCTCCTGGCTTCTGCACCTAAACCGACATTTTCAATAGTCTTAAGCCTTCTCCTAGGCCAGGGAAGGCACTCATACATATTCGCTGTTAGTACAATCCTCCTCATGTACTCTTGATGCGCTCTCTGCGCTCCCCTCCCCTTGTACTGGTCCTGTGCATGCTGGAGGAAGGACATACACCTCTGGTGACACGGGAGGCATCTGACTGTACCACCCGTTTGAAGAGAAAAGGCAGCAGATAACCCTGAGAGAGTACTTCAGTCTCTCTGCAAACTCGGGTGATGTGCTGGAGCTCCAGCCATCCGAGCAACAGTGATGCTCGAGGGCTTTTCCTAAATGAGGCTGAGAGCACTCCAACTGCCCTATATCCATGAAAAAAAATCATCTACTGAACTGCCCTGGATCTGAATAGTTCCCTGTTCCCCTGCCCACAAAAGAGGCAGGCAATCAGTAAAACGAGACTTATTTTCTCGTGAGCAATATCCAGAAAAACACAGAAAATGTGTCACGGTTTTACGCTTCTGGAGGAAACTCAGGCCTGCCCTCCGCAGGACTACAGCCCCGGGAGAGGCGCTTCCCCTCCCCCCGCAGGGGGGCCGTGCCAGCGAGGGGGACTTGCAGTCACAGAAATCTGGCCGGCGCAGCGTGCCCCCCCAGCTGCCAGAGCTGGGGGGATCATGATAGTAACGGCGATGCTAACG
>NW_009189073.1:0-12390 GCF_000690835.1 Fulmarus glacialis | reverse complement strand
AACGGGAGCGGAGCGGTGGGGTGGGAACGCGGGACGCTGAGTTTTGGATTCCTGTGCGCTTGTTTATAACCAGCTTCTGAATATATTTTGTCTTACAAGGTTTTAATCCTCCAAGATCTACTTTTCTTCCTATGAGATGTTTTGGGTTTTTTCCCTTAAAAAAGATGATGTTGCTTATTCAGGCTATTTGATGCAGGTGCAGTAATTAAGGCTATCCTGCCTTGTGGCACAGCAGTGTAGTAAGAAAACAAGTATTAATTCTTTAAATAAAGGAGTTAATTTGGAAATAGTTTTAAATACAGTTCTGAACCAGATAAAAGTTATTTTGTAAGTCCTCTAAATGCAATAGAGATTTTATTTACAGTGTAGGAAAACGAAGGGGGGGAACCCATTTTCTTGCTTTTCACTAACCTAACTGTGACTAATTACTCTTTGCTTAAAAAAATTAAAAGGGACAGATTAAATTTCTGTCTGCAAGGCACAAATTAATCCATTTACAGAATTAGTGCTCCATTAGCACACAGGAGCCCAAATCTGTCTCAGAGGGAATAGTAGTATTTGAGTTTTGGATTCATTCCAGTAGACTTTTAGGCAGGCTGGTGCTGACTTAACAATACCGCTTCATTTGCAGCGGTGAGCACTGTGCTAAAGACAAGTGGCATGAATTTTGGGGATATAGGAAGGGAAGACCTGGATCTGTCTCTAATGTTAAGGTTGCATTAGAATGGAATTAGTATGAGCGGTTGCTTGTGCTTTGTCGCAAGCTCGCACTTATAGTTTGACTATAAATACTCTTGTATGTTAGTTTAAAAAAGAACTGTATAGCAGTTTTTCCTTCCGCCCCCCCCCGCCCCCTTCATGAGAGAGCTGTCAGTCTGGACTGTTATGTCTGTACCGGTCTGTCTGTAGGCAGCCTGTCCTTCCGATGATATCTTTGGGTACACACAGACAGACCAGGTTCTGCTGGTTGGACGTGAGTCAACTCCAATTTGGAAGCAATATATTCATAGTGGTGCTGTGCCTGAGCTCATAAGCCTAGAGCTAATAAGCCTTGCCGAATGGCTCATCTTATTTGTTTGGGCAGCGTGTTGCTCTAAAAGTGGTTATGCGGCTCCTGGATCTGAGCTGGTTCACATCTGGCCAGCTTGGGGTCTGTCTGCATGTGGCCGTGGAGATGTGCTCTCAGAGATCCTTTTATTTTTTTTTTTTTTTTCCTGCTGTCCCTTTTGGAGTTAGATGCAGTTTAAATCACATGAAAGCAAACAATCTTCTTGCAAATCCCCAGCAGGGAGTGGAGCCAGTGGTTCTCATAGAGTGGGCATGGAGGGGGAAAGGAAAGGAAAAGGAGCTGTTTGTGCAGGAAAATTGTGGACGAGGAGGGAGGGGAGCAGGAAGGTTGGCCGCAGGTCTAGTTTAAGTAACTTTAGAACAATTGTGGTGTTCCAGTGTTTATAGACTGGTGCTGTCTTGCTAAAAAGGCCTAGTGGGAACACTGCCCATCTTTGTGTTGTCTAAACACTTTTATCTCGTGTGGAATACCATTTGCATTAAAAACGTCCATGCAACCATATTATACAATGGTTTTACTGTGTAACTGTACTTTAAAATAAACCCAGCATTGCCTATTTTTGCTACTTCATTGGTCCAGGTTGCACTGGAGTAACTTAGAAGAGACCTACTAAGAAACAAAAGTGATCAGGGCTAGAGGAGTGCTGAGAGGCAGGGGATGATCCCGATTTGGGGTCTGCCTGACTTTCTGGTAGCAAACAAGGGAGATAGGTTTTAGTGCAGTGATACTGAGCAGCTGGTTTTGTGTGGGGGGTTTGGTGGAGAGTGATCAGATGTTTGGGAGCACCTGGGGGGGTACAGAAACCAGGAAAAAACACTAGAGAGCAAAACTTAAGAATGGGTGACATAGAAATTGTCAGAATGGGCTGATTTTTCTCTATATATATTATATAGTATAAAAAAATTGGAATCTCCAGGCATAAATGAGAGAGAGGGCAAGTCTTGATGCAATAACTTCAGGAAGAAGATTTAATAATCATGTAGTTAAACAAACAAAAAACCCTCTAGGAAAAACACATGTGCTGCATTTAGCTGTTAGATAAAAGTGATGGATTCTTTGGTTTTAAAATATTTTTGTGGTACTGAATTGTTTGAAGCAGCAACTCTTTCAACACATTTCCTATGAAAAAGAAATTGATGTTACTGATGAAAGACAAACCAAACTGTAACATATTCTCCATTCAGTTTTATATCAAAATATTATTCCATCATCTATGTTTGAACTCTTGTAAATGAAATTAATAGTGGGCATATGTCTTCAAAGTTCTTACTTGTTTGGTCTTTTTCACGCTGAAACCTTAGAGAAACTTTTTTACTAGAACTTGTGTCTTGCCTTTCTGTGCCATCTGACTATAGATGAACCTTACAGTTCTACTCAATTTGCTTTCTAGCTCCACTTAGCTATGTAATGTTCTTTACCTGACAAGACCCAGGGAGAACAAAGAGGAGCTCAGGTACCTTCATGCCCGCATGGTCAGTCTAATCTTGTGCTGTTACGGGATGGAGAGGCAGAATTACTTCTGCCTTTTTTATGGAACTGTGGTGGCACTGAGGGTACAATGTTGTTTCTTCGTTCTATGGTAACTTTTGCTACTATCAGGTGTGCGTTAAAGAAGCCTAACAACGATTTTCTTTTCTTCTTTTCAGAATGAAATAAATGAGGTTCCTTTCTTTGATATCCAGCTGCCTTATGAACTGGCATTGAAGATATTTCACTACCTGGGCAAGACTGAATTGGGAAGGTGTGCTCAGGTAAGCGCTGCTGACAGTTTGCTTCTCTGATACCACGTAAAATTGGCAGAAGTATTCAAGAAACAGTCAGGCACCTTGATGCAGGGAAGATATGTGGTAGTCCTAGTAGCTCAGCTGATTGTGCTTTTACTTACAGGAAATAGTTCCAAAGCTGAATATTGAAAAAATAATAGTAAATGAGCTGGATTTATAGCTTGCAGTTTAGTAGAGCTAAATAAAACATTTGTGGCTTGGACATAAGCGAAGCCTTCAAATTTAAAATAAATGGTTGCAAAGATCTTTTGATTCAAGTGAATGTATTTAGCAACAAATAACTGTCTTGCTGCAATGTTTAGAACTCAGTACTTTACAGTGCTAAGGGCATGGCAACAAAGCTGTTCCCCTGCACTTTTCAGTGTGTGACTTGAACCATAGAAATTGGAGTACTAACTTTTTGTCTGTAGTGATTTCATGTGAGGCTAAATTCTTAAATGACACTGATTTCCCACGCACGCCCTCCCCCGCTGCCAAGGGGTTTTATTTTTCGTTGGTGATGCTTTAAGTTAATGCTTTCACCAGTCTGTGCTCAGGCATGGTCCGTAATTTATGTGTAGTTGTAAACTGCCTGCCTCTTCAAGTAGCTTTACTGACTTAAGCACACACACACACTTGACTATACTTAGGACTGTTCGTCTCACACTATTGAGCCTCTTTATCTCCTTTCTTCACATATGGAATGATGAACCTCCTCTCTGAATGAGTCTCCAAAGCAAACTTAATTGGCAAGTGCTGATTACCCTGTGAGGCAGAGTAGAATATTGTGGATATTCATTGCCAGCTTCTCCCATGGCCACTATTTAGTGTTTCGGGCTGGTGTTCATTGAATTCTTACATACAAAGCACATCTTGCAACTTCACAAAAATCCAACCAAAACCATTCTTTGTGTTACGCTTGAACCATGCCCTGGACTGTTTGTCAGAGAAAGAAATGTTAACACGTAAAAACTGAAACGTGACAGACAGGGTATAGCTTTGTTGTGGATGGTAAATTAGACACAAGTGTTATCCAAATGGTACATGCGTTGAAATGAAATTGGGCTTTTAATGTTCAGTATGAGCAAGTCATAGTGTTAAATAGCTACAGGTGGTTATTGCTTAAATCTTTGACTTGCTAATGCCTTTTAGGAACAAGGACTGTTAGAAGAAAAGTAATTCCTCTTGCAGGGCTTCTGTTGCAGAGGAAAAAAATTTTCTAGGATTATTTTTTGGTGCTGTCCAGGAGACTGAAGCTTTCAGATATGCTTGAATTTCTGCCCTCTGAGGTAGAGATATACAATTAGTAAAGACTGCATCCCATGAAATGGAGGAGGATTGCATTTTTGAAGTGGATTACTTTAAGGTTATTCTTTCTCTTTTTCTTTTTTCCTTAGGCATCAATTTACCTCATGGCATAGTAAAAAGATTGGCTGATGAAAGGCTGTTCCTTTTCTCTGCACTTGGGCTGCACTCGATTTCTCTCTCTCTCTCTTGCTTTGGTTTTTAACTTGAACCTGTTCGCATAAGACATGTTTAACACTGAGAAAATCTTCCACGTTTCTCATTCGCCTTCTAAGACTGAGTCAGTTGATCCTACGTGGCAGCTGACAGGTAGCTGAGCAAATGCCCAGTGTTTTACAAGGCTTTCCAAATGAGATGAATATCCAACGCTTTTAGTGCAGAACCGGCTTCTTTTTAAGTGTTCAAATAAAAAGCAAAGCAATAAAAATAAATACTATTTTCATTTTTCTCTTGGTAATTTTGTTTTTTTGGGGGGGGGAAGCCCTCCTCTGTTAAATGGAAAGCCCTGCTGCTTTACGGTGTTATCGTAGAAAGGTTTTTTTTATTAAGGCGCCTTGGGATTTTAGTGAAATTGGGCCAGTTAGTGGAATTGGCATCATGAACTATGTGAGTGCCTTTGGAGAAAACCTGTTTGCTTAGTTCTTTATGCCAAATTGGTAACCGACTAACAGTAAAGTAGCCTGACTGCGGAGCCTCTTTGAGATTTAATCACACCACAGGCTGCTCTGGAGAACTTTAATTTCACCCTGATATTTCCCCCTCCCCCTCTTCCCCACAGCTTTTCTTTGATTTTTGGAATTAGTACTATAAAACACAAACTATCCGTATGGCACTTGAAATATGGAAGCCATGTGCAGCATGTAAATTCATGGTGTCATCAGTTCCTGAGCTCTGGTGGGTTCGCAGTAGTTGTGCGATATTCAGTAGCATGTGATATCCAGCAGATGAGTCCCTGTTGATATCCCTTGTTTATAATTCGAGGAGAAAGGTGTCCAGGACTTAATGTGTCAACAGAACAGTCCAGAGTAATGGCAAAATTTTCCTTCTGCTTTGTGCCAGCCTTATGAGCACCTTTTGATTCTGTTCTGAGCATTGAAAGAAGTATCTATGCTATGAGCGACTTTCTTCTGACTTCTGTGATGAGCAGGTTTGAGAACAGTCAGTCCTTCTTCCTGGTCGTGATGTAGAAGGAAAAGAAAAACAATCGCTTGGGACACCACAAGTATGACAAATTGAAATGTATCGGAAGTTCTTGTGTTACTTGAGGCTGATATTGCAGATACCAGCAATTAACTTCACTTGTGGCCTGAAGACCTGGCCTTTAAACTGTCAGCTTTGTGATAAGGTGATGTGTCTAATCTATGAACTTCTCCGTATACTTACAGTTGTTACCGTTTTCCAGTAAATACCAGAGATTGCATAAATTCCATTTTGTGTGAAAAACTTCTCGACAGTATGTACTGAATTTTGGCAATGCTAAGGCAGTTTTATTTCTGAACGGATCAGTGGGAAATTGCCTTGAACTGTTAGCATTTTCATCTGAGATATGGTTTAGAAATGTTTACCAACACAACAATTGTGTATGTATCTGGGACAAGGGAAACTGTTTCTAGGAATCTAAGAATGAATTGTCTTGCATAAATCGAGAATTTCAGATGCTTGCCTCTAGAGCTTCTGGAATTGTCAAACTGTTAGGCTTTTAGTATTTAGACATTTAAAAAAAGAAAATCTCGTGTATTTTTTGAGCATACTTTTGCATCAAGGTTGTATATGGGTAAAAGTAATCATCCATCCTCCTCATAGTTCAGAGAGAGAGCAGAGAAATGGGTGGATAAAGATATCCTGGGCTCAGGATGAGAGTTAAAATAACATTATGGCCGTGAATTGAACATATGAGCAGCTTCCACCTGGTAAATGTGCATCTGAGTGGCTTTGGACTAAATACTATTTGGCTCTACGTATTGTACTGAATTGAAAGTCCAGATATTTCTAATTGAGGCCCCTGGCTTCAGCGAATGAACCTTGAATATGTCTTTGTGTGACTAGGGAAGAAAATAAACCTAATGAAACAAAGACAGTTATCAGATGGAGAGGGATGAATAAACCTTCATTAGGATTTGAGCCAGTTGATTTAGACAGGATTAGAAGAAATTCAGAATTTGATGGAAGAGGTGGGGTTTTTTAGGTTTTTTCCCTGGGGAAAAAAAAAAAAAAATCCCCCAAAGGCAAAACCAAATAGCAAAACCTATGTCAGCGAAAGCCTTTGAAGAAAGAACATTATTACTTGCTGAACTGTAGGATATAAAACTGTTCCTGTGTGGAGCTCAGGGGAAACCAAAGTTTCTTTGCTGAGAACAGTTGAGAACTCTAGTAAAAAGATAATAGGAACACTAAAGACAAAATTAAATTGGGTCTCTAAATCTATAAAAAACTCTGTAAGATGTTGTCATTGATCGTTGTTGGAGTTTCTGCGTAATGTAGATTTGGAAATAATTATGTTCGTAGTTTAATAAGAGCTTTGCACGTCTCAGCTACTCTCCAACAAGCAGAATGTATGGGTGCGTGTAAATAAAGCCGTAATGCTCTTGCTTTTGGGGCCTCACCTGAAACTCTTAAGTCAAGCAGATCTAAAAGCTGACTTCAAGCCAATGGCTGGTTTTAATGCGGCAGCTCACAGTGGTGCTGTAAAGTGAAATGCTTGAGACACTTTTATTAGAGATTTCTTGCAGCTGAGGCTCACTCAGTGGGGCTTTTACAAGGGATTGTCATGCCAGTTTTGGTGCATTAAGAAAAGGCTGCGTTAGGGACCCTTTGGAAATTCATGCTTGTAAAGCAGCAGGATTCGATGTAATTTGATTTAAAAAAATCATAATAGGATAGGATCTTTATTCCCCTTGAATGTTTGTTCCTGAGAGTTGAAAAGGCAGTCTAAATTTTATGTAGTTCCCCCCTCTTCTTTTTTTTTACTGTCTTTATAAAATGCTTTTAAGACCTTGAAACTAGAAAGGTCTGTGCAACATTGTCTATTTTGGCAAACTCCAAAGGTGTGTGTGTTTTCTTTTTTTTTTTTTTTTCTTAATCTTTTAAAAGCAAGGCAAAAGTTGGCCTAGTTTGGCTTTGTTTACTTCTGCTTATGTGTTAGCCTGTCCCCTCAATGTCAGCAAAAACGTGCTGCTGTTATGGGAGAGGGGCAGAGGTGCCGTTACTGTTGACGAGGCTTGGCCAGGGTGCTCAACTCCTGCAGAACAGCTGCTTTTTTTGTGTGTCAGCAAAAAGCTGGGTGTTTTGTTTCTTTGGTTTTTTTCTTTGAGCAGTAATATATGGATTTATATTACTTTAAAATCAAATTGAGAGCAAATTCCCCACTAAACTGTAACGGTTTGAAATTTGGATTGCCTTTTTTTTTTTTTGCTTTTGAATTTCCTGAGTGTGTCCCTATAGGGACAGGAGCATTAAACACTGCTTTTTTATTACAGGATGATGTATAATGCTAGAGAAAACTCAGTGCTGTTTCTGTCATTTGTAAGGCAGTTACAATTGCCCTATCCAGGTTGCTTTCTTTGTCTGATGATGGAAGGGGATTGTATGTCTGCTGGTTTGAATTGAGGTCTTTCGGTGAATAACTAGAATCTCCGCTCTGTTGAACCTGGATATTCCTGTTTGAGAGCTGCTCTTATATATAGGTATCAAATCTTGAAAACATGCAGGTTACTTTGTCCATCCCGCTTTTTTCTCTCATATTAAACTTCTCCTCCCCTGCCCCTTGGAAGAAACAGGTCATAAGAGATTTCTTACGATGCAATTCTTGATTCCTAGTGGGATGTTGGTTTTTGAGAGCAGTAATGATGTATGTATGTCTTGATAGCAAGACCGACAGGCAACACAACGTAAATAAGATGGCTAGAAGCTTCGTAAAGTTTTCAAGGGGAGATCTGTGCTGTTGACTGCAGAGCATACTGTCCCACTGCTTGGGGACTATACAGTGTGCAAGGAGGTTTGGTACCATGTGTGTAAGATGTTTTTGCGCTTACTGTGACCCAAGGAGACCTGTAAGACACAGGATCGTGTTGACGGGTGCTTTCTGGACCTTAGCTGGTATCTCCCTGCGATGTTTTGGGTGTTTTGGTTGGGCTGACTAGCCAGTCTTGGCCTGATGCTGCATTTAATACAGCAGACTAAGGCACACTCTTCCAAATCATCACATGTAAAATTTTACAGATCATGTTACAAACTCTGAGATCGCTTGATTTATTTAAGGGGGGGGTGTTGTTTTCCTAACCTCTCTGTAAGCCTCACTGCACACTTTGTTGCTCCAATGGCTTGTGTTCTGTAGGGACTTCTTGCAAATCTGTACCAGCCAAAAGGATTTCCTACTTTTAGTATTCCTCATGATATATAATTTTGTGAAGCTATACTTAGTGTTTGAAAGCTGTGGTTTTAAGAAGTCTAAAGCAAGGTGTGCATGATAATGATAAAATACAAAGGAAATTAATCTTATAAAATAGAGAACAAGTAATAGTTCATCTTTCACCCCACTGTGCCATGTTGTATCTGTGTGTAAATGTGGAACAAATGGCAAGTAAACACAAAGATGTGGTCCTGTGAGAGTTTGTGTCAATGGGAGACCTGGGTTCTTGGTGTAATCTTGGGACTGAAAGAGATGTTAGATGCCTCATTGTAAGTTGCTAAAAATGATGTCAGTCTGAGAAGGTTTTTTTAATTTTTGGAAACAGCATACAGTTGATTGCTGCTTTCACTGGTAGCTGTTTTCATTGGTTACATCTGGTTTTTTTAAATTAAGAATTACAGAGAACAAATGCTACTTAAGTTGTCTCTTACCTCTTGAATCTTTAATTCGAAGCCCACAATTGATTATGATGAAGCTGTTCTCTCCGAAATGGACAGCAACTTGCGGCTACTTGAAAAACTTAATAATTCATTCCTATTTATGCATACTGTAATACAATAGGTTATAAATCACTAATGTCATACACCTAATCAGGCATTGTCAGTAGGAGTTTAGAGATATGGTGGTGTGATCTGAGAGGTTTTCTTAGCTACAAATATGAAAATAAATTCATATTTTTTTCTCTAAACTTACAATGCTGTCTTAATTGTTTTCTTGCTGCTTTTTCCTTCAAAATTTTCTAATACACTGACATTTCAGGTTGGCGGTGTGGCCACTGAACACTGCTATCCACGTTGCATGGAGTTTTAGTGGAGTAGAAACTCAGTTATTTTCAAAAGAATCCACAGAAAACAAGCATTTTGTTAAAAGGTTTTTTCCCCATGCTGTCAGTGGTATATTTGTTTAGATAAGAATTTAGTCTCAGTCCAGGCCTGTATTGTTTTCTATGTGTATATTTCAGATGTTATTTAAATAATTTTATATGAAATCTGATTTTTACTTACAACTTTATGCTATATATCTGTAAATTTGATTTCTAGGTCAGCAGGACATGGAAAGTACTTGCAGAAGATGAAGTGTTGTGGTACCGGTTGTGTCAACAGGAAGGATATCTATTAGATACAAGTATCTCTTTCCTGCTGGAAGCTCGCCCTCAAGAACTGCCGTGCCAGAGAGCGCACTTTGAAAACCAACTGGAAGGTAAAAGGGAATTTCTTTAATGGGATCCAGATGCTGTAGAAAAATGGGAACCTGGTTCAAGCAAGTGGTAGTGAAAAGTTGGTCTTTTGTATTGCAGCTTCTTTTTGCCAGTTAAAAGGGGAAAGCTGCTGAAGGATTTATGAGACTTAACCCTACCTGTAATACCTTTTTTCCCAATGACTGATTACTTTTGGGAGTGAGTCTTTCTGTTTGCTATGTACTCCATTGACTTTGGTGAGAGAGAGATGTTCATACTTCAACCATCCCTGGATAATGAGAATCAGCCTTTAAGATGAAGGCTCCTTCCCCTGCTTATTACATATCCTGGCTAAAAGAAAGCTATCTTCTTGTTGTTGTTGTGATAGTTGTTTTTCTACCTAAAGATTATGAATGATAATGAAGAGTGATAGCTTCTTTCTCCTGCATTTCTGTCTGTAAAAATCCCAGGAGGCAAGCATAAAATAGATGGGTCTTCTCTCTCAGCTGCACTGCTTCTTGTCAGTAGCAATAGCAAAGCTTGGAGTTTTCCACGAAGCAAATTAACTTGATTGATGAATGTATTGCAATTCCAACACCATGTCTCATCTTCCTGTGCAGAACCGCATCGGTGCTGTGAGCCAGCTGCGATATGAGCTGGGAAAAATTCTTTGTGATGTACATTCTTGCGATGGAGTTGTTATTGCTGGGTGAGTATAAGGTTGCGTAATGCTCACTTAGTCTTCACTGTTTGAAATCTCATGTACTGCTTTTTAACAAATTCAAAATAAGCATCCGTTCAAGGCAACAAGAATGAATTTTTCTGACTGCAGTTCCTTTGTGGGTGAGGTAGATTGTCCTTAAAGTGACTGATAATGATAGTCATTTCAGCAGTGCAAATTTTTATTGTACTATTCAAAAAGCTATCTCGCGTGCATATAGTCCCTGTAAAGACAGTAGTACTTTCTGATGCGCTGTATCTATCATTTTGCTGTGGAAGCACCCAGAATGTATTAAATATTGTACACATCTACTGAAAAATGCTCTTTTTATTTTTTTTCCATAAAAATCTCTTAATCACAAGGATATTTTTGTGTGCTGTGACAAGATAACTTCAGAAGGACTGTTACTTTTCTCTATCGTTATTTAAAAGAAAATCGGGGGCGTGGGGGGAACCACCCAAAAAACAAGCCCAAACTTATCTTTTCCTAATATAAAGCTTTGTTGGGACCTTGATTTTATGTTAGCTATTCATTTGGTTTACACTCTTAAATACAATTTTGAGAACCTCCCAAACTCTTGGAAGAGGTTACCGTGACTGTCTCAGTAGGTGTAAGGCTTTACTATATTCTGCTTGAATTTTACAGGTTCAGTAGTTAGTAGCCCTCCAGAAGAAGTCACATGAATAAATAAAAATTGTATCAACCTGAGGGCAGTCAGAGGACATTGTCCTTAACATACCCGAGTTCCCTTTTTTTATGGTAGCACTTCACGTTAATGGTATGCTTATGCATTGTGGGATTAGAGAAAACTATTATAAAAAATACTACAAAATTCGCTCATTGGTTATAAGAAAGGTACCTTGAAATACATTCCATGTAGATAACTCCTATATACATTGAAATGCTTTTGAATGCTGTTGGACAACTGAGAGCAGAAATCGAAACCAGCAGACGGCAGGAGTGAAAGGGGAATTTTAATCTTCGATGGGTTTGTTGGTTTGTTTTTGGTTTTTTTTACTAGATGCTCTACCACTTGTTTTACTTCTGCATTTGGAAGTCTCCCTTTCTATTTTGTCAGCCATCCTGTTCATTGACTATTGCTTCTTTCTCTGCTTTTCACGTCATGTTTTCGCTGCTGTAATTGGTTGCATTTATAGCAATGAAAATGCTTCTGCTGAAGAGCTGTGTAGTCTGTGACCTCTAGAGGGGCAGTGCCACACAGTGGTTAACCTAAACACTGGCCATGGGAAGAGGCTTGAAGAATTTGCGTGGCTGGAGTACCGCAGATCTTACGTTGGCTCGTGCCTGATGTTGAGACTTCCTCGGGCCACTGATAAGACACCGCAGCTCCCAGCCTGCTGTGGTCTGCAGCTGGGATCCAGCTCTGCGGATAGCAACCTGACTTCTTTCGTGCCTTTCAGCTTGGGCAGTGTGATTCCTGGCCTTGGCTAGGGATCTGCACTACTGTATCGGTTCCACTGTCTCTAATGAAACCTCCTGTACTTTTTTGGGAGCCAGAAACCCCAGTTGTCTCCACACTGCTGCCAAAACCTCCAGCTCTTCTTTTTCTTCATTTTCTCCATTGTGTTTATATCCAAACATGCAGTATATAGAAAGTAGGATAAATTTAATTTCTAAAGAATTAATGAACAAAGGAGATTAATCCCGTATATTTAACTCAAATAGTCCATACTTTAGCTTGATGTATTACGAAGTTAGGTTTATGCAGTTTCACACTGTCTTTTCATATTGGTTCCCCAGTTCCTCCAATTTCTCTTGATTCTTTTGGTGAGTTTGCCTTTGGTAGCTTGAGATCTCTGAAAGCATCTCTTAAATTGCTGCAAGCAGAAAACTGTTCTGTGAATCTTGCCCAAAAGAAGATGAATTTGTTGTTCTGCCAGTGATGATCGAAGTCTGCAAGACAGTAGCACACTGTCACCCCCCCCC
>NW_009189072.1:0-823 GCF_000690835.1 Fulmarus glacialis | reverse complement strand
TTCCGCGGGGAGGTGGAGGACGAAGCCGATCGGGTCGAGCTCCAAAAATCCCTCGGTCCCACCTGCAAGGTGAGGGGAGGGGGCAGGTTGGGACGAGGGCCACCGTGTCGACCCCGTCCCCCTCCTCCTCGTCCCGCTGACGTCCCTCTCCCGTGCTCGGTGCTGCAGATCCTGGTGCTGCGCAACCACGGGGTGCTGGCGCTGGGCGACACGGCCGAGGAGGCCTTCTACAGCATCTTCCACCTGCAGGCGGCCTGCGAGATCCAGGTGAGCGCCCGGGGCGTGCGCCGAGCTGTGTACAGTCTCAGCTGCCAGCGGGACGCCCCCGGGAATAAGCACCGAGCTGTGTACGGTCTCTGCTGCCAGCACCGTGCCCCGGGAGCTTGCACTGAGTTGGGCCAGGTCTCTGAGGCCGGCACGTTGCTCCATGCGCTGAGCTGTGCTGGGTCTTTGCTGCCAGCGTGGTGCCCTGGGACCATGCGCTGAGCTGTGCCAGGTCTCTGCAGCCAGCGTGGTACCCTGGGACCATGCACTGAGCTGTGCCAGGTCTCTGCAGCCAGCGCAGTACCCAGGATGGGACAGCGCAGCGCAGCCCTGCAGCCACGGGGGCCGTGGGCAGGTCTGGGTCCTCCCGCTGCTCCCCGTCCGGCTCCATCAGCTGCCTCTCCCCGGGCTCCGCCGTAGGTGTCGGCGCTGGCGAGCGCGGGCGGCGTGGAGAACCTGATCGTGCTGGAGCGCGCCAAGCACCGGCCCCACGAGGTGGGCTCAGTGCGCTGGGCCGGCAGCACCTTCGGGCCCATGCAGAAGAGCCGCTTGGGCGAGC
>NW_009189071.1:0-5111 GCF_000690835.1 Fulmarus glacialis | reverse complement strand
TACAGTTGGCCTCAGCCCATCGATCCAATGGTCTCAACGGGGCAGATTAACTAGCAACTGTCAAAATATCATTTACGAGCTGTGTAGATTCCTATTCTCCAAAGAGATGCTGTCAAGTAAAATAGACCTAAAATGTGACAGGCTTTGATATTATTGTAACAAGGTGGTCTCTTCCAAATTCTAAATATGCATTTCAGTAATGTGATGTGACATCTTTGTAGGAAAAGTCCAAAACACTTAATGCTGCAATTTACCTGGGATAGAACTGGGTGAGAGGGGACTGGAGAACTTACTGCAAAGTAAGTATGAGTGAGGGAAGAGTCAGGCAAGTGGGAATTACAAATGAGCAAAGAGATGGACTCATGGGTTTGGAGCTGAAGGAGGAAGGGAATTGAACAGAACCAGTACAGAGGTAAAGGAGAGGAAGGTACAAAGAGAGTGTAGAAAGATTGGCTTAAAGTAGGAGATTAGCCTTCTGTCTTTTGAGCCCTCTAGAGAAAGTTGGTTCACTGTTCAAGTGGGTTTTCTGCAGCCATGAGGTCTAGATAAATGATCCCAAACGGAGCTCCTGAGCCAATGATCATTTGTAAGACTGTAGTAAGTAATCTGCATCTTATTCCTAGGACTGGCTGAAACAGTGAGATTAAATTGCCTTGTTGGTGTTTTTAATTAAAAGTCAGGGTTTGTGAGAGTGTGGTGAAATACAGAGAGCAGGTACTGATCCACAGTCTAGAAAGTTTGGAAGCCACTAGTCCAGAAACTTAAAGCGGAGGTTTTCAGTTAATGATCTCTCTAGGGCTTTAAATAAAATGTCAGATACCGTGAGACTCATCATAACACCACAGGAGTTGGCAGCACTGCTCTCCGGGGCATTCTTAGTCCACTGCAGAGCCAGCATTTGCATGCTACTTTTTGTTATGAGGCCCAGCTGGACTGTTTTTTTTTCTACACCTTCTTTGCTATTTGCAAAGAGATATGCTTCATTACACAAGAAATAATAAGCCTTCATAAATTACTGGTGAGCCACATGTGTAGTAAACCTGGGAAAGAACAGTGCTATTGCTGAAGTCCGCTAAGCAGGAAGAAGTTTTGTAAATTGAGAAAATCTCTCTTCAGAGAAATGCTTTGGTTTCTCAAATGTTACATCTGTTTGTACTGGATGGGATGGATAAAATTGCAGTTAAATGATGGTGCAACTTTTTTCTTTCTTTCTTTCTTTTTTCTTCTTCTTTTTTTTTTTTTTTTTTTAGGCTCCCCCCTCCATTTTCGTTTACTAATTGTTCGCCAGCAAGTTTCATGTGAATAGGAAGCCTGAAAATAATTCTCATGAGTATTCAATTTGAACATCTGGTATCATCATGAATGTAACTGGTATAATGAGCTTCTCTGCATTGAACATAGGCTGCATGGTGAGGAAAGGACTTTGAAGCAACTGCACCTGAATAAAGCAGGTTTTGTAAAAGAGTAAATCTCCCTCCCAGTGTGCGGACCCTAACTCCCACTAATATTAATGACAATAACCCCTCCTCATGTAGGATAATTAGTGCCCTTAGAGTTTAAATTTGCAGGTACTGAGACATTCAAATGAAGTGTGCCTAACATTAGAAAAAAATGTGGAAATTGCTTCACTGTTTGGTTATATTATGTCTGAAGGGGAAAGAAAAAACTGTTCATGGCTAGGTTAGCTTGTAATTGCTCCAAATTATTTATTTTTATACTATTCTAATTCTGTTTTCAGAGTTTATTCAGGCTAGTTAGCTAGCTGCTTTCAAGCTTTAACCAAAGGATTTTTTTTTTAAAAAGCCAAGTGACATAGTCTATTCTTGTGGAAACATGGGAGAACAATGGAAGAGGCATTTGTTAAAGAACGTAGTATAGGAGTAATGTTGCTTTTATCTGCTAATATCAGACGTATTTCAAGGCACCCATCATTGACATCTGAGCACCATTTATGCTGGTAATCGGGTATTTAGTAACTGTCGGTAAAGAAAATAAAGCATCCTCTGGGAACTCAAGGTAATGGATCAAAACCACTTTAAATATCGGAGGACTCAGGAGCCTGACATTGTTGTAAGGTGGGCTGAGAAGATGCCTCAAAGCAACCAAGGTGTAGCTTAGTCTTGCTCTTCCAGAAAGCTTCTTGGAGATACCTTCAAAGAGTTGCTTTCCCAAATGCCTTTGAACTGTGCACAGAGCATATGTAACTAAAACTTGTTCTCAGAGCTCAGTTTTTATGGTAGGGTTTACAAAAGTCAGGTGTGAGACAAATGGATCTATAACTGGGCAGTTATACATAATAACTCATTCTGCCAGGAGCTGACAACTAGTGGAGAATATAGAGAGAGGGTCAGCTGCGACAGTTTGTGATGGAGACATAGCTTAACACTTCTCTAGTTGCTCAATTGTGTCCCCACCTCAGAGGCCATCCAGCTTCCAATCTGCAATGAGGGCCATGGCTTCCTTCCCACCACCTCACAAATCTCCTGCAAACCCGACCTTCCCACTCACCTCAAGGTGCCCTCACTGGCATCACCTCACACACCCCCTGCCGCTGAGTGACCACGATGGGATCCTCAGACTGTAGCACAAAGTTTAATTTCCTGTGGGCTGAAGCACTAAGTAGAGCCTTACAGGGTAAAAATGAATAAGGCTCCAGTGGTCCCACCTAGTCTACGAAACAAAGTTTTTTCCTTCAAGGCAGCCCCAGTCTCAGCTTTGCCCTTTCCTGACACATGTCAGCATGCACACACCGATGTATCCTCTTATAGTTTTGCATTCAACATGAAACTGGGCCCATTACTCACTTTTGAACTCCTCCTCTTTATACCCAGTAACTCTTAAAAATGCCACCGCCTTTCTTCTGCCATGACCAGCAGTCCTGTCACACTTCCTTTTCTCTTCCTTCACATATTGAACTCAGGTCCAAAATCTTCTTTTCTTCCACCTGGCTTTTCCTGGAATCTGACCTCTGCCTTTACTCTGTCAAAACTTGTGACCCAAACCTTGTGACCTCGTGTTTGAATTCCAGGAGTTCCTTTTCCTTGGCCCTCACTTGAAGGCTTTCTCAAGATAACACACAACATATCTCCTAAGACCATCCACACCATACTTCTGCTAAGACCATCTTCCTTACGAATGACAAATGCCATTGTTGTATAACTTAGCCTGTTTTCTACAGCATCAAGACATAGCTCATGCCCTTCCAGATCCTCCAGAAACATTTTTACTTGCTGATTTTCCCCTGGTTGTACTGCTTCACAGTTCACCTATTTGAAAAACAAGCAAGCTAGCTATAGACCAAGAATAAATTTTATTGTTTGTATTTGTAGTTGTGAACTTTGTGTCCTTATTTCTCTCCTCTCACATTTGTTCGGTCCCTCAAGCTGAAAACTCCTTGAAGAAGTAGCTGTGTCTTGCAAGATGTTTTTTTTTTTTTGACATTGTAAATGCTCTGCAATGGGAGTGATGCAAAAAATTACCATAATAGCAGCCATCATTTTGACAGTTTTTGATGCTTTTCTTGTTGCTGTTATCAAAAGGAGCATTATATCATTTAAAACCTTATTTTCAAGTCAGGAAATTAGGATAATGGCATTAGTAGAACTCGGATGGCAGGAAGGTTTGGGAATATGCTCTTCATCTGTTTTCATCCACGCCACTGTATTGATACATTGGCTAAAGTTCCAAAACCCTGAGAAATTCTGCTGAGGAGGTTAGACCAAAAGACTGAAGATAGGCAAATAAGCACAGAAGTTTTCAGTTTTATGATCTATTTCTACACAAGTATAAAAGAATCTATAGAAAAACAGATCTATAGAAAAAGTTCTGCTAGTCTGTGCTCTTGAATTTACAAGAGGGTTTTCTGTTATTGTTGTTAGGGTTTGCTCATCTGTTTTTCAGATACTACTTCCAGATTGCCTCAGACTCTTGAGATAAGCTACTGCCTATGCATTTCAACTTGGAGTGTCCCCAGTATGCGAATTAGTAGTCTGCCATTAATGTTAACTGTAATGTTATTAGGGCATCATCTAATGAGAAATGCACGGCCCAGGTGTTCATTAATAGCACCGGTAGAAAATTTTGAATTCTCCCTAATTTCCTCAGTAAATAGATACATTCAGAGATGTGGGGTGTTCACTTTATTTCCTAGCCACTATGCCATGATGTGTCATAAAATACTACAATTACCCTGTATCACCTGTGAACACTTACTCTATGTTGGCTCCAGTGGGCATTATTATGCATTAGTTAAATGTAATCACAGAGTACCAGCTAAAAGTAAAAGGTACAGATCAGTACTACTCGTAGAGGAAGCATGCTCCTAACTATCCGAGATAGATGCCCTAGAAAAATAAATCGTTTGCTTCTTCTGAGACATCAGTCAATGAGTATATCCTTAGATTTCCGTGGATTTCTGATCAGCCAGTCACTTCTTGTTTTAAAAAGAGTGTCTTTTTGCTTTGGGTCTAGCCTGGGTCCACTCCATGGAGTCTATCTTGCCACTGAGGCTGTTGCCAAAATGTATATAGCACTTCTGCCTCAGCACAAGGAAATCACACTAACCACTTAGAGGTCCTCAAAATATCAGTGTGAAGGGTTCCCGCACTTGCATATGTCTAATCTTCCTCCAGCCGTTTCTCTGAGACTGGCAGGTATCATTTTGCATCCCTCAGTGAAAATGCTGTAAAGCTGGTTTCCAGCTGTGCTTGTTTAGGTAGGAATATTTTCTTCTGCTTGCAGCATGGGCAGCATTTGAGAGTCTTTTTGGAGCGTTTTTTTGATTGAGCTTCTGTGTGTATAATTCTTCTGTAAATGCTTTCAGAATTCATTGTCTTTTTATCCAAAGATGCTTTTTTAGCATGTCTCAGAGAGGGATTCTGTAGATGAGTATCTGAACTACCAAACCTAAAATAGCATCAGAAGTTGCATTGAGGTGAGCTGAGTAAACCTTTTTTTTCAACAAAAAAGATATTCATTAGATTTGTCAATTAAGTCACAGCAAAAATTTCTGTAAAAATTTGAAAAATATTTGTTTTAAAATGCAGATTAATTTTCCCCAAAAATCTCATCTAATTTTTATTTAGTATTCATTGAAGTGCCTTTTTATATGA